>NC_092047.1:57221840-57521840 GCF_003086295.3 Arachis hypogaea
CTTTTTTTTGAGGATCCATTATAATAATGAGAAAGATTTCTGCATATCCGCAAATACCGGTCAATTATATCAAAATTAGATGAATCGGCCCAAACGGGCTTACTAATGGGATGTCCTAATATATTACAAAATTTCGCTTTAGCTAAAGATCTAATTAAGGGAATAATTGGGACTATTGTATCAAGTTTTTTCATAACAATTTCTATTAGAAATAAATTTTCTAGCATTTGACTCCGTACCACTGAAAAGTTTAGCCGTACATTTGAAAGATAGCCCCCCCAAAAAATATGAAATGAATTCTCAAATAATTCGTTTATATGGATCATTCGGGGTTGAGACCAAATATGAAAATAACATTGCCAGAAATAAATGAGATAGTATCTCCATTTATTCATAAAAAAAGGCGTATTCTTTGAAGCCAGAATGGATTTTCCTTGATATCTAACATAATGAATCAAAGGATCCTTGAAGAATAATAAGGTTGACGAAAAATTATTCGAAAAGACTTCTACAAGATGCTCTATTTTTGTATAGAAATAGATTCGCTCAAAAAGAACGCTAAAAGAGTTTAATCGTAAAAAAGAGGATTTTTTACGTAAAAAAAGGAAGATGGATTCGTGTTCACATACATAAAAATTATATAGAAACAAGAAAAATCTTGGATTACTTTTTGAAAAAGTCAAAATAAGTTTTTTTTGAGTAATAAGACTATTCCAATTACAATACTCATAAAGAAACAATCTTAATAAATGAAAAAGGGGTGGATCTTTCACCCAGTATCGAAGAGTTTGAACTAAGATTTCCAGATGGATAGGATAGGGTATTCGTACATCGGAAAAAAATTTTAAATATGTAAATTTATCCTCGAAAAAGGAAAAAATGGAATGAATTGATTGCAAATTATTAAAAGATTTTATGATTTCCGCCTCCTCTAAAGAAGAACTTAATTGTAAAACATTGCTACTTGTGTATTTTACTCTATGTGATGCATTTTGCATCTTTAGTTCATACTTTAGCCATTTAGTTTATTTTATTTATTTAGTTTAGTTTGCAATTTTGATTTATTAGTGGATTAATTAGTATAGTTTACCCTTTTTAGCATAAGATAGTATAGTTTAATTAGAAAAATATAAAAAGGAAGTAAACTAGAAACTTTAACAGAATCAAAATAACCCACACCTTGTATATATAGCATTACATGTTAATTGACAATATTTCATCAAGGAGGAACATTAAAACTTTAAAAGCTACCCTAAATAATTTTTTTCAAGAGAATAATGGAAATTTTTAACTAAACCTGCATACAATATATGAATGATATATGATGCTTGAGTTAGAGAACACACAGCCTGTGAGTCTTGAGCTTAAATTGTATGGTTGCATTCAAACCATAATTTCATTTCTGTGTGTTACATTTCCTTTTATTCTGATGTTCTTTCCTTTGCCTTAATCTATATGTCCAATTATAGAATATAGAATAGATACATACCAAGAGAATGATTGAGGCCATCATTTGATTTTAGCTCACTCACCCCAAATCAACCTACCTTTTACATCAACCCCCTTGAGCCTTTTAAAACCCCTTTATTCTATTTAGCCGAATTACTAGCCTTAAGCAGAAAAACAAACGAAAATCCCAAGTGAATCCTTGGTTAGCTTAAGATAGAAAATTATGAATAGAGTTAAATGCGGGAGACCTTTTGGGAACATGGGTAATAGAAACAAAAGTGTAGAAATAGTAAAAAAGGAATAAAATAAAATTTGGGAATCATGCTCATAAGAAAATCTAAGTGATTTAATTATCATGTGCATTAAAAAAAAAGTTATTTTTCAGCATCCAAATAAAAGGGAATACAAAAAGGAAATTCCCCAATGAAAACAATGCACATGGGATAAAAAAATGATAAAAAGTGAAACATGAGCATGTAACAATAAGTGGGAAATTATGGGAAAATAGGTAAAGAAGTTTTATCTTACTAGATGTGTATGTTAGGTGAGATCTTAGTCTAATTAGGGATTCGCTTATTAGCTCACTTAACCATATACAAAAATCCTTACCTTTACATTGGCCCCATTACAACCTTAATTAAGACCTCATGACTTTTTGGTATGACTATATTCTATAATTGTTGATTGGTTAGATAAAAAACAAAGCTGTAGAAATTAAGAATAAAAAGAAAAATAGAGTAAATAAACCCAATAAACACTGAGTGACTAGAGAGTAAACACAAAATCCAGTGAGGGTTCAATAACTCATCAACATATATCTGTGCTCAAAATTTACTAATTGTTTTGCAAGTTTGTATAATGTTTTCTTTCCCATCTCATTTGCTAAAGTGCTTTATTATTTAAGGGTTAGCTATATATATGTACATAACTCCTTGAGAATGTAAATTAACTTAGCTACATGTAAGCTTTATATATGAGTGGATGAATTAGAATTGCATGACTCATTAGGTAGATGCATTTAGCATAGGTTGCATTTCATAACATTCCATCACTTTAACCTTAATTATTTAGCTTGGATTTAGCATGAGGACATGCTAGTGTTTAAGTGTGGGAAGGTTGATAAACCCATTTTTCATGAGTTCTTTTGTGCTTAATTAGAGTGATTTATTCAACTCTTCACCTACTTATTCACATTAATTGCATGGTTTTACTTTCCCTTCCTTATTATGTCATGTTGTGAAAAACATGTTTCCTAAGCTTTAAAAATTAATTATTTTAATTACCTTTATTTCCATTCGATGCCGTGATTAGTGTGTTGAGTAGTTTCAGATTTTCTAAGGCAGAATGACTTAAAAGGATGGAAAAAGGAAACATACTAGAATGGAAGGAGGAAGCAAAACGGAGCTTTAAAGAAACTGGTATCCACGCGATCGCATGGATGACGCGATCGCGTGCTAAGCACGAATCAGCAGCGACGCGGCCGCATGACTGACGTGACCGCGCACCTTAAGCAGAACGCATATGACGCGGTCGCATGACTGACGAGACCGCGTGGCAAGGAAAAGCTCCAAATGACGCGACCGCGTGACCCACGCGGACGCGTGACAGAGGCCACGCACCATAAATTATAGAATACGCCCCCAGCGAATTCTGAAGCCCTTTTTGGCCCAGATCCAAGTACAGACAGCATAGACCAGAGGTTATAAAGTGTGGGAATGCTTCCATTCAAAGCAGAGCTCGCATATTTTTACCTTTCAATGATTTAGATTTAGTTGAGAGGGAGATCTTCTCTCTCTCTCTTTTAGGATTTAGGATTTCTTCCTATTTTGGGAGTAACTCTGGATCCAGGTTTAATGTTCTTTTAGTTTTACTTCTATTTATTTATTCCAACATTTGAATTGATTATTATTACAAATTGATCTAAGAATTATTCCATGTTACAAATTTCTAATTGAATTAATGATAATTTGAGGTATTTTCAGTTTATGATTATTCTCTTTGATTTAAGTTGCCATTGCTTCCCATCTAAGGACATTTTTATTATTTCAGCAATTCACTTTTTCCCCTTTTGGTTTTGGTTAAGAATTCAGTAACTCAACAGTTATTAAACTCAACATAATTGATAATCGTTATCTTACTAATTAAGTTGAACTTAAATAATCCCAACCTTTTCTTAGGAAATAATTAGGATTCAAAGGTCAATTTAATTAGTCCCTTGACTTTCCTTTGCTCCGATAAAGGTTGACCAAGTGGAATTAAGATACAACTTTCATTATTGTTGAGAAGGGTAACTAAGTTGGACTTCTAATTTCCCTTATCTTGCCAAAAGTTATTTTACAGTTATTATTTATTTTTACTTGCCATCTAATTCACTCGTCATTTAAATTACTTGCTTTTCACCTTCTAAACCCCGATTACGACCCTTATAACCAACAATAAGAACACACTTCCTCGCAGTTCCTTGAGAAGACGACCCGAGGTTTGAATACTCGGTTAACAATTTTTAAAGGGGTTTGTTACTTGTGACAACCAACACGTTTGTAAGAAAGGTTGATTGCTTGGTTTAGTAACTATACTCACAACGAGAGTTTTTATAACCTCTAAACCATCAATCCTCTGCTCTTTCAATAATGGTTAGAGTTGGGGTAAGTGTTTTGGGGTTTTCTGTATGTATTTTAGTTGTTATTCTGCTGGTTGTTGTGGTTTGTATTTTTTCCAACTGTTTTGGTTTGAATTCCTTTGCCATGGCTGTTGAGTCTGAGTGTGATTGTCTCCCCATTTGAGGTTGGGGTGGTTCTTCCAGGAGGGGTTGTAAGTGTCATCATAGACCTCATTGTGTCCAGAGCCTTGATTGTGCATGTAATTCACTTGTTCCTGCTGTTGATCTTTACAAGCTTCTTCACCTTGCCCCCATGTGGTTGATGGCTGGCTTGTGTTTACTGTTGCAACTTGGAAGCTATCAATCCTCTTGGCCATTTGCTCAAATTGTTGCTAAATTTGCTGCTGCATCATTTTGTTTTGAGCTAGGATTGAGTCCACTCCTTCCAACTCCATCACTCCCTTCCTTTGTGATGGTTGGCGTTGCCTTTGGTGAGCAAAGAAATATTGGTTGTTAGCCATCATATCAATGAGATTTTGGGCCTCCTCTGCAGTTTTCATCAATTGTAAAAAGCCCTTGCTGAGTGATCTAGTGCCTCCTGAGCTTTCAATGTCAAGCCTTCATAAAAATTCTGCAATATGTCCTATTCATTGAACATTTCAGGAGGGAGCTTCTTAATTAGAGCCTTGTATCTCTCCCATACCTCATAGAGAGGTTCAGTATCCATCTGTGTGAATGTTTGTACTTCAGTCTTCAACCTAATAATCCTCTGAGGTGGGTAAAATTTGGCAAGGAACTTGCTCACTAGATCTTCTCAATTGTTGATGCTATCTCTTGGAAAGGATTCCAACCATTGAGTAGCTTTGTCTCTGAGGGAAAATGGAAATAACATCAGCTTGTAAATGTCAGGATGTACACCATTGATTTTGACAGTATCACAAATCCTCAGAAAAGTGGATAAGTGTTGGTTTGGATCTTCAAGTGGTCCTCCTCCATAGGAGCAGTTGTTTTGAACCAAGGTGATGAGCTGTGGCATCAGTTCAAAGTTGTTTGCATTAACATTTAGGGTAAGAATGCTACTCCCACAATGTCTAGGATTTGCAAATGTATAGGAAGCCAAAACTCTTCTCTGTGGTGGATGGTTGTTGTTGTTGGCTGCTCCTACTGGTGGATTTGTTGGGTTTGTTGAGTGTTCCTCCATTTCCTGGAACTCTTCCTCTGATTCTTCCTCTCCAACAACATTTTTCCTTCTTGCTTCTCTTCTTAATCTCCTGAGGGTACTTTCGTCTTGTTCACAGAAGGTAGGTATAGCTCTCCTTGTCCCTGACATACAAACAAAACATAAAAATCACACAAAACCAGAAAAACCAGGAAAACTTCACTCTGTTGCTAAAGTGAAGTCTTAGTTAGCTTAAGCAAAAATTCAAACAGTTAGTGTGTTAGTCAAAAAGTAAAGAAACAGAAAAGAAAAAGTGCTTGATCTAGACCACCACCTTCCCTAATCATTGTCAATCTAATCAATCCCCGGCAACGGCGCCAAAAACTTGATGGGTTGGAACCGAAATTCCAACACCTAAAACTCACCGGCAAGTATACCGGGTCGCATCAAGTAGTAAAAAACTCACTTAGAGTGAGGTAGATCCCACAGGGATTGATGGATCTAGCAACTTTAGTGGGTGATTAGTTTAGTCAATCTAACATTGAAGTGAAATTTGATGAAATGTAGCCAACAGAAAGTAAATAGCAGTGAATTTAAAGTTGCAGAAAGTAAATTGCATTGAAACTTAAAGAGCAAGAAATCTAAATTGACAAAATCTTAAATGACAAGAAATGTAAATTGCATCAAATGTAAAGGGGATTGGGTGCAGAAAATTTAAAGGAAAGCAATAAGCAGCACTTAGAACAATTGCAGAATAATTAAATTGCATGAAAAGTAAAAGGAATTGGGTCTTGGGAATTAAAACTTCAACAAGAAAATGTAAAGTGCAATCAAGCAGAGAAATGTAAGATGAAGTGAATCTTCAAAATATCTAAACAGCAAGGTAAAATTGCTTGAAGAACAAAACAGGAAGAAACTTATCTCAATTGTAAAATCTAAAAGAGAAATTGAAGATCCAAGAAAAGCAATGAGCTCAAGAAGCAGATCTGGATCTCAATTCTCTCTTGATCAAATAGAAAATAAATTGCAGAAGAGATGTAAGTGAAGCAGCAAGTGAAAGTTGGATTCAATTCCTTGATTTTCAGAATTATGCAAAAGAAGAACAAGATGAATTTTAGATCAAGAATTGAAACAGAATTTCTTCAATCTCAATCCAAAATTCAAAATAGAAAGTAAAAGTGCCGAAGCAAGAACAATCAGAAGGAAAACTCACATCTCCTTTCCAATCTCAATTCAAAAGGAAAATTTAAAAGAGAGAGCGCTCTATTCCTAATGCTCCCTATTGGAGCCCGATAATGCTCTTGGCAAGAGCGGAGCATTATGCTTTTCCCCTTTCTTCCTTGGTTCATTATAGTGCTCAGCTCTCAAGGGGAGCGCAGCATCCAAGCCTTTGCTTCCTTGGTTCATTATTGTGCTCCTTTGGAGAGCATTGAGCTGTTGGAGAGAGCGATGTGGCTTTCCTCTTTCATTATGCCACGCTTTTTAGGATACGCTTTATTGTTTCCTTCTTTTCTTCTCCTACAAGTAATCAAAACAACTAATCAAAGTATCACCAAATTCACAAGGTTTATAAATCATTCAAAAACTAATTAAATTTAGCTTAAACCTCATGATTTAGTATTAATTAAAGGGTGGTTGATTGATTCAACAAAACCATGTAATTCCACTCCAAACTACTTACTTACAATGCAAGAAAGTGCATAAAGCCTAATGAAACAAGTGAAATATGCTTGAAAAATTAGCATAAGATGACTTGTCATCACCTACACAACATTCAAGTGGGTAAAATTCTTATCTCTAATCTTTACTTTCCCACTTGAATATGGTTTGATTGAAAATGATGGTCAACTTAGAGCTCTTGAATATGGTTTGATTGAAAATGATGGTCAACTTAGAGCTCTTTGTGGAGTTAAGATTAGGAGAGAGTTGTGTAGTGGTTGGACACATCACTCTAAGTTCATGATGGTTGCATGCTCGAAGTTGAATAGCAATGGTTGGTGTAGAACCAAATTGCATGGGTCTAGGAGAATGTTTGGATGCTTAATTGAAAATTCTAAGGTCATTCCACCCAATTGGAATCATGATGATCAATTTGGAGATGGGTGTCAAAACAAAGTGTGGGATCCCGAATCGCACAAGGAGAATCAAATTTGGGAGCCTATGGTTTGTGAAGAACTCCATCAAAGCTTGGAATTATTAACCTTGAATGATGAAGCACAATGGAAGTCCAAGCATTGGTGGATGTTCAAGGATGGATTCAAGCACAAGCCACCTTGATGGATAGCTCCCCGTAAGTCCAACTTAAGGACAATAAACAAAAGTGCTAGGTGGGAGACACCCCACCATGGTAACATCTTTTCATTTTTTCTCTTTTGTACATATTAGTAAAATAGGTTTAATTTCATGTTTTGTTTGATTAGTTGAGTTTAATTGGGAGTCTAGTAGGTTGAATAAGGTTTTGTGATGTTTCAGTAGTTGTTTGGAGGTTGGGAATTGCTTGGTTTGGTGCAAAAACATAGAAAAATTTTGAAAAATAGAACACCATCCATGCGCACGCGTGCTTCACGCGTACGCATGAATCAAGCCATTTCGACCATCCACGTGCACGCGTCATGTACGCGTACGCGTGGATTGATTTTTCCACTTCCCATACATTCACCCGAGAGTTGTGCCTGAAGTGTGCCAACTTTGTGCCCAAGGAATGCGCACGCGTACCTTGCGCGTCCACGTCGAATCTCTGCTTTGCCATGCATGCGTACGCATCAGCCGTGCGTACGCATCGCTTCCATTTCATCAATCTACGTTTACGCGCACATGACGCGCACGCATGGATTGCCCTGTTTCACTCACCTTCTTTTCTTCTCTTCTTTCCATTCTTTTCCTTCTTCTCTTCTCTTTCCACCCTTCAAACATCATCCAACACTACCAAGAATCATGTAACACCATTTCTTTTAGTTAGTTAGTTAGTTTAATTTTTGTTTTCCATTATAAGTGTTGGATTACTAATCTTGTTTACTGTTTACTGTTGCTTATTACTAATAGGATGTTAGTTTAACATCATTGTTGTTATTGTCATTGTTGGATTTCTTTGTTGAGGTTGCAATTTATTACTTGGTTTTGAATTTTCATGTTGAACATTTGTGAATACCAAGTACATGTTACGTTACCTTCATGCATCTTAACTCTTTGAATTGCATGTTTTGGCCACCATGCATTCATCATCTATTGTTAGGCAATTGTATATTATCATTGCAATATTTTTTTAGGTGATGCTTGTTTATGGTTTACCCTTATTCACATCACTTATTTCATGCATTGAGATTGTAGAATTGTGAAATTGGATCGAAAGCTCACCTAGTGACATATTTTTGAGCTTTGTAAAGCTTTGTGGGCCATGCTTGCTGTGATTGATTTCCACTTCTATCTTCTTTCTCCTAAGTTCCATAGCATCCATGTGTTTCACCTCTATGTCACTTAGGTGTTGCAACAACTTCAATATGTGTCATTGATTGTTGTGTGAGTTTTATATACCATTTTGTTCATTAAGTCTACCTACACATCAATCAATGTCCATGCACTATCCGATTTCACAATTGCTTGATTAATTGCTTGAATGCTTTCATGCATCTTCACTACTTGTTTGGTTGACTTAACCTACAAGTCTTTTGAAGTATTTCGAGCACACTAGAATGAGTGAAATGTGTGTCTTCTTTTGTATAATTGTGACATGGTTTCTAAATACTAGTGTGTGTGTTCTAAACCATACGCAATTTTATAACCCACACACTTATTTTTCGTCAATGTCACAATAATTCACTCACCCCATTCTAGTGGTTCTTACCTCATTCCAACAATTCACGCTTCCTTGCTTTTGTATTTTCTCATCTTACGGTGTTTATTTTGTTTTTCATGATCGATGCACCATAAGCAAAAAACAAAAACGGGAGAAGAACACGCAGCATCGGTTGACCTACCAACTGAAGGTAGCAACTAAGAAAGTCGCCGTACCCCTTGCTCATCTTTGGATGCATCGAGGACGGTGCAAACTTTTAAGTGTGGGGAGGTCGTCCGACTGCTCGGCATTTTTGGGTGACAAGATTCTAATCCCAACACTTTTGTATTTCATTTTTAGGTCTTTTAGGATTTTTGGTTGCATTGCATATGTATATATTAAGCTTAGTCAAAACCATGATATTTTCCAAGGATTTTATCTATAGGCACCCCCAATTGATTGAAATTTTTTTTTAGAACTTGCTTGAATTATACAATTGTGGATTATATTTTTGAGCTAAGAACACAAGCATGTGAGATTTAAGCCTAATTGTGTGGCTACATCATATAGCCACTTATTTTCATTCTTCTGTGCATCATTCTCTCTCTATAATTGTAATCTTTGATTTGTTTAATTCTATATGTCCATTATTCTATGTATATATGCAATTACATGATTGAGGCCATTGTTTCAAATAGCTCACTTACTCAAATAACCTACCTTTTATCTTCTATTGTTAGCCATGTTTGAGCCTATGCTTAACCCATTTGTTCTTAATTGTATCACATTACAAGCCTAAGTAAAAAACAATAAATATCCCTTAATTTGGATCTTTGATTAGCTTAGGCTAGTGAGAGTGTTTACCATTTGATTTTGGGAGTGTTGGGAACATTGGGTAGAGATAAAAGTGTGTTTTTGTATTTGTGTTGAGAATCTTGGGAATTGGGAACATACTCATGTATTAATCATGTGTAAGCCATAGGCATTGATGTACTTGTATACATTTTAGTTTGAAAAGAAAGAAAACAAAAAAATGAAAAAAAAATTTTATATATATACATATAAGAAGAAAAAGAAAATATATAGAAAAGAAAGAAAAAGAAAAGCAATAAAAAGGGGGACAAAGTGCCCCAAACTGAAGTTCAAAAATAATCAATGCATTTGTGTGGTGATCAAAAGGGAATGCATAAGTGTATGAAAAGGTGAAGAATGGATAGCTAGGTTTGTTTAGAATTGTATAGGTTGTCATAGGTTAGGTGGGAAGTTTAAATTAATCAAAGATTCAAATTTCAAGCTCACTTGACCATATGCATCCTACCTTGACCCTAGCCCCATTACAACCTATGAACAAGTCCTCATGATGAATGTATGCGTGCATAAAGTAATTGTTGATTGTTAGATGAAAAACAAATCTTGGAAAGCATAATTAGGGGAAAATTGAGTGAATCAACCCCATACACTTGAGTGACTAGAGCGGATACACATCCGGTGAGGGTTCGATCGTTCAATTACATGTTTCCACACATGATCATCTTTTCTTGCAAGTTTGTAAAGTCTTTTAATAATTCAATTCAATTGTGGGTTTGATTTGACTGCCATGACTTTAGCCCTTATACTTATATATGTATTCTTGGAAGTTGACTTATTTTGACCAAGTAGTTGCATTCATGTAGATAGGTTGCATGTAGTTAGTTTGCATCGAATAAATGTTGATACCTCCTTGCTTCTTCCTTGATTTTAGCATGAGGACATGCTTAGTTTAAGTGTGGGGAGATTTGATAAACTCCGATTTTGTAGTTTATCTTGGCTTATTTTAGGGGATTTTATCACCATTTTCCATATTTATTCAATGAAATAGCATGGTTTTGTAATTCTCCCTTGAATTGTACTTAAGTGTGAAAACATGTTTTTTAGGCCCTTAAATTGGTGATTTTAATTCACTTTAATTCCATTCGATGACTTGATATGTTTGTTAAGTGATTTCAGGTTCATAAGGCAAGTATTGGATGGAAGAATTGAGGAGAAAAGCATACAAAGAGGAGAATGCATGATGAAACAAGAATTGGAAATGCATCGATGGGCGCGCACGCGTACAAGGTGCGCACGTGCCGAAGTGATTTCGCATAAGGACGCGCACACGTACATGCCGCGTACACGCGGGTGAGGGAATAGCCAATCGACGCGCACGCATACATGGCGCGTACGCACCGATACCAGCACGTGACCCACTTAAAGACAAAATGCTGGGGACGATTTCTGAGCTGCCTAGGCCCAAATCCAACTTGTTTCTGAGTGTATTTCATGCAGAATTGAAGTCCAAGCAAAGGGGGGAGCAATTGTTTGATAGTATAGCATCATGTAGGTTAGTTTCTAGAGAGAGAAGCTTCATCTTCTCTCTAGAATTAGGTTAGGATAATCTCTCCTAGATCTAGGTCCAATCTCATCTTTTCATCTTATTTCCTTTATGATTTCTTGCTTCTACACTTTCATTATCTTAGATTGTAGTGTTAATTTTAATTTTATGCTTCTTTCATGTTTATGAATACTCATGTTGGATTTGGTTTACATTTAATGAAAATTAATGTTTGATGCTCTTTTAATTGTTGATTTGAATTGTGATTTACTTTCCTTGCAATTGATAGTTGTTGGATTTTACTATTTCTTGCACATTTACCATACTTTCCTTGTATGCCTTCCAAGTGTTTGATAAAATGCTTGGAAGGATGTTAGAGTAGATTTTGAGCATTCTTGACTTGGGAAGAGTAATTAGGCAATCTTGAGTCATTAATACCCAATTTAGATTGGTGATCTAGAGTTGTTAGTTGATATCATTCTCATTGACTCTAATCTTTTGCTAATTCAATTAGTGAGTTGTGATAAACCACTATTTTACGGTTTCTTTTGTGCTCAATTGAGTGGATTTTATCAATCTTTCATACACTTGTTCATACAAAATGCATGGCTTTACATTCTCCTTCCTGATTTTGTGCTATGATTGAAAACATGCTTCTTTGGCCTTATATTTGCTAACATTAATCCTCTCTTATTACCATTAGATGCCGTGATATGTGCGTTGAGTGATTTCAAAGTTTACAGGGCAAGAATGGCTTAGAGGATGGGAAGGAAGCATGCAAAAATGGAAGGAATACAAGAAGTTGAAGATATTATTAAGCTGTCCAACCTGACCTGTTCACACTTAAACGGTCATAACTTGAGATATAGAGGTCAAAATGACGCGGTTCAAGTTGCGTTGGAAAGCTAACATCCGGGGCTTTAAAATGATATATAATTTTTCATAGTTTCCATAAGGATAAGTGACGTGAACGCGTGCATCACGCGGACACATCGCATCTGCAAAAATCAGCGTGTTTGAATTCGCAACTAGCGAATTCTGGGCTGTTTCTGACCCAGTTCTCGGCCCAAAAAATACAGATTAGAGGCTATAAAGTAGGAGAATGCATCCATTCATCATTGAATATCTCATACAACTTTTATATACATAATTTTAGGTTTTTAGATGTAGCTTTTAGAGAGAGAGGCTCTCTCCTCTCTCTAGGATTTAGGATTCCTACTTTTATGCTGTTGAGTTGGATATTACTACCTCCATTGAAAACTTTATTATTCTAGTTTGTTTCCTATTTCCTTGCTCCTTTAATTTCCATTTATCTTATTTTAGTTTTTATCCTATTTCCTTACTCTTTTATATCTTTAATCCTTATTCAGAGTTACAATTGAAAAGCTTTTATGACATTATTAATGCAAAGAGTGTTTTTCTATTTACCGCATTATTTGTTTGATTATCTTCAAGTATTTATTTAGTCATTTATTATGAGAAATTGCCATCCATGTCAATGGAGTAGGTTCCCAACTTGATTTTGGAGTTGATTAATATTTGGAGACTCTTGAGTTGGAAGACTCAAGAGTTAATTATGATTGGCTCTCTGGCCACTAACGCTAATCCAAACACAAGGGTGAGGATTAGGACTTGTAAATAGAAGTTGGCTCCCAACTTGATTTTCCTTTATTTAGTAAAGGATAACTAAGTGGAACAACAACCAATTACCATTACACTTGGAAAATCCAACAGGGATAGAACTTCCAATTAATCTTCTCCGGATCAAGGCTTTTTAATTTAATTTAATTACATAAAACCTCTTTGTTAATTTTCACTACCTTAATTTATAATTATTTATTTTTCTATTACCCAACTCTAAAAATTCTCGGAAAACCCATAACCAATAATAACACACCTCCCTGCAATTCATTGAGAGACGACCCGAGGTTTAAATACTTCGGTTATTAATTTTATTGGGTTTGCTTTAGTGACAAATAAAACTTTTTTACGAAAGGATTCTTGTTAGTTTAGAAACTATACTTACAACGTGATTATATTTGTGAATTTCTCTACTAGCAAAAGTCCAATCGTCATGTTGATTAGGACATTTAACTTGATGTTAACTAGTCTTGTTTGACTTTCTCTCATGGAAGATAACTTACACCTTCTTCCAATGTTGGAGATAACGAAATAAGATAAATTCTTGTTAAGTATTGTTATGATTAATGACTAGGATGGAAAGCCTATGATCTCAATCCTTGCCATGAATGTCTCTCTTTATTAATTGCTTTCTTTAATTGCTTGTTTGAATTACTTTTCTTGCCATTTATTTCTTGTCCTCTTATCAAATCAAACTCTCTTGCATCTTCATAGCCAATAATTGAACACTTCATTACAATTCCTTGTGAGACAACCCGGAGTCTAAATACTTCGGTTATTTCTTATTTGGGGTTTGTACTTGTGACAAAATCATATTTTAATTTGATGTGAGAGTTGTTTGTTGGTTTGGAGCTATGCTTACAACGAAGTAATTCCTTTCTTTAGGAAGAAAATCTAGACCGACAACGATATCTTCGCGCGATCAGGGTACCCTTGGTTGAAATTGCCCCCTTGTGAATGGTATTCTTGATTAGGCCGATCATAGAAGGGACGGTCATAGAAGTTATGAGTAGCCGCTAGAGTGTTATCTTCTTGGAAACTTGGACATTCATCCGTGTAGTGGGAGTAGCATGAGCAAATACCGCATACTCTTTGGGGGACCAATTGCTGGCTTTGTTGGTGTTGAGGAGGTGGTGGAGGTTGTTGATGGAATGGAGGTTGTTGTTGATTCACTTGGACTTGCTTTAGAAGACTTGTCATCTCACACAAGGTTTTGGTAAGGGTGGCGGTCTCACCACTAGAAGAGACTTCATTAACAGCTCTAGGGTGATTGCTTCTTTGTCTAGCATGCAAGGTGGATTCGGCCAAGTCGGAGATCAATTGCCAAGCCTCCTCCGCCATTCTATATTTTGTCAAAGAACCATTGCTTGAAGCATCTAGGAGGATCTTATCTTGTGGTTTCATCCCTTGACAAAAATAGCTTATTAACACAAGAGTGTCAATCATATGGTTGGGGCATGAGTCAAGAAGCTTTCGGAACCGCTCCCAATATTCACATATGGTTTCCAATTCGCCTTGGAAGATGCATGAGATTTCTTTCCGCAACTTATCTGTCATTGCCGCATGAAAGAATTTGTCTAAGAACTCTCTTCTAAGCAAGTCCCAATCACCAACAATCTCACTTGGCAAAGAGTAGAACCACTCCTTAGCTCTCCCTTCAAGAGATAAAGGAAAAGCATACAACCAAACTGCAACTTCACTAGAGCCTTCCCGCCTAGTAGTAGAGCATACACCTTGGAAGTCTTTAAGGTGTCTAATAGGATCTTATGCGGAAAGTCCTTGATACTTGGGAAGAAGATTGATTAGAGCGGTTTGGAGCTCAAAATTAGTATTCAAGTCCGGATGACGGATGTGAGTAGGTTGAAGGACAAAATCCGGAGCACCGGCTTCCTTGAGAGTGACTCGCCTTGGGGCGGCCATGGTATCCGTACCTAGATCAATAGAAGAGTTATTAGTAGTATCTATGGAAGAATAAACTGTGCCTTTTTCGAATGATGATTCAGAATCAACCTCGGATATGGTAGGTGAATTGGTAGGGACCTTTTCACCGCCTCAAAAGGCTAACCGTCTCCGATCTTGTCTAAGATGAAGTAAGGTTCTTTCTATTTCCGGATCAAATCTAGCTAAGCTCGGATCAGGTAGGAAACACGTCATTCAAAGGGAGATATGGTGAACTCATAACAATATTCAAGCAAAATGCAAACTAACACAAACAATCAAACAAAATGCAAGTATGTACATATTCATATATCTACACTAATAAACAACATGGCACTCATGTGAACTCCCCAGAAACGGTGCCATTTTGATGAATGATTTTATGCCAGTGTAGAATTTATCAATGAATCCAATCGTAGTATAGTGTAAACCGACACACAATTCCTCATCAAACAATCTAAAATCAATAACCGAGAGTATGACTCCCGAGTCATTCTCTCTAGGAGTGCTCCAAGATGTACATTATTGATTAGAAAGTGCATTGGTGTTTGGAGTTTCATATAATAAAAGAACAAGCTAATAATGTGAAATGAAAATCAAACTATATAAAGGCCTTGGCTAGAAGTGAGAATTAGACTTCCTATCATCATTATTTCTATCAATTGTAATCTCAATTAGTTATTGCTTCACTTAGTCAACCTCTAGTATTAAGGAAAGTCAAGTGAAAGTAATCAATTTGGATTCACAAATCCTAGCCTAACTGGTGCACGAAATTGTGATTCACACTTTTCACAACTCCGTACCACTAACCAGCAAGTGCACTGGGTCGTCCAAGTAATACATTACGTGAGTAAGGGTCGATCCTACGGAGATTGTTGGCTTGAAGCAATCTACGGTTATCTTGTAAATTTTAGTCAGGAGATTAATTATAATTATCAGTCTGAATTGCGAAAAATAAAAGAGCATGAAATAAATACTTGTTATGCAGTAATGGAGAATATGTTGGAGTTTTGGAGATGCTTTGTCTTCTGAATGTCTACTTTCCCCCTGTCTTCTTCTTCACGCACGCAAGGTTCCTCCTATGGCAAGCTGTGTGTTGGTGGATCACCGTTGTCAATGGCTACCATCCGTCCTCTCAATGAAAATGGTCCAGGTGCGCTGTCACCGTATGGCTAATCATCTGTCGGTTCTCACTTATGCTGGAATAGGATCTATTGATCCTTTTGTGTCTGTCACTACGCCCAACCCTTGTGAGTTTGAAGCTCGTCACAGTCATTCAATCCCTGAATCCTACTCGGAATACCACAGACAAGGTTTAGACTTTCCGGATTCTCAAGAATGTTGCCAATGGATTCCAGCTTATACCACGAAGATTCTGATTAAGGAATCCAAGAGATACTCATTCAATCGAAGGTAGAACAGAGGTGGTTGTCAGTCACGCGTTCATAGGTTGAGAATGGTGATGAATGTCACGGGTCATCACATCCATCATATTGAAGTGCGAATGAACATCTAAGATAGAAACAAGCGTGTTTGAATAGAAAACAAAAATAATTGCATTAAGTCATCGAGACACAGCAGAGCTCCTCACCCCCACCAATGGAGTTTAGAGACTCATGCCATCAAAGAGTACAAAGTTCGGATCTAAAATATCATGAGGTCCAAAATAAATCTCTAAAAGTTGTTTAAATACTAAACTAGTAACCTAGGTTTACAGAAAATGAGTAAACTGAGATAGATAGTGCAGAAATCCACTTCTGGGGCCCACTTGGTGTGTGCTGGGGCTGGACTTAAGCTTTACACGTGTCTAGGCTGTTTCTAGAGTTAAACGCCAGGTTGTAACCTATTTCTGGCGTTTAACTCCAACTTGTAAATGGAACTGGCGTTGAACGCCAGTTTACGTCGTCTATCCTCGAGCAAAGTATAAACTATTATATATTACTGGAAAGCCCTAGATGTATACTTTCCAACGCAATTGAGAGTGCACCATTTGGACTTCTGAAGCTCTAGAAAATCCACTTTGAGTGTAGGGAGGTCAGAATCCAACAGCATCTGCAGTCCTTTTTCAGACTCTGAATCAGATTTTTGCTCAGGTCCCTCAATTTTAGCCAGAAAATACCTGAAATCACAGAAAGACACACAAACTCATAGTAAAGTCCAGAAATGTGATTTTCATTTAAAAACTAATAAAAATATACTAAAAACTAATCAAATCATACTAAAAACTATGTAAAAATAATGCCAAAAAGCGTATAAATTATCCGCTCATCACAACACCAAACTTAAATTGTTGCTTGTCCCCAAGCAACTAAAAAGAAAGTAGGATAAAAAAAAGAGAATACACAATGAATTCCAAAAACATCTATGAAGATCGGTCTTAATTAGATGAGGGGGGTATTAGCTTTTTGCTTCTGAATAGTTTTGGCATCTCACTTTATCCTTTGAAGTTCAGAATGATTGGCATCTATAGGAACTCAGAATTCAGATAGTGTTATTGATTCTCCTAGTTCAGTATGTTGATTCTTGAACACAGCTACTTTATGAGTCTTGGCCGTGGCCCTAAGCACTTTGTTTTCCAGTATTACCACCGGATACATAAATGCCACAGACACATAACTGGGTGATGAGCCTTTTCAGATTGTGACTCAGTTTTGCTAAAGTCCCCAATTAGAGGTGTCCAGGGTTCTTAAGCACACTCTCTTTTTGCTTTGGACCTTGACTTTAACCGCTCAGTCTCAAGTTTTCACTTGACACCTTCACGCCACAAGCACATGGTTAGGAATAGCTTGGTTTAGCTGCTTAGGCCAGGATTTTATTCTTTTAGGCCCTCCTATCCACTGATGCTCAAAGCCTTGGATCCTTTTTATTACCCTTGCCTTTTGGTTTTAAGGGCTATTGGCATTTTGCTCTTGCCTTTTGGTTTAAAGAGTTTTTGGCTTTTTCTGCTTGCTTTTTCTTTTTCTTTCTCTTTTTTTTTCGCCATTTTTCTTTTCTTTTTTTTTCCGCAAGCTTTTGTATTCACTACTTTTTCTTGCTTCAAGAATCAATTTTATGATTTTTCAGATTATCAATAACATTTCTCCTTTTCATCATTCTTTCAAGAGCCAACATATTTAACATTCATAAACAACAATATCAAAAGACATATGCACTGTTCAAGCATTCATTCAGAAAACAAAAAGTATTGCCACCACATCAAAATAATTAAACTGTTTTAAAATTCGAAATTCATGTACTTCTTTTTCTTTTTCAAAAAACATTTTTTATTTAGGAAAGGTGATGGATTCATAGGACATTCATATCTTTAAGACATAGACACTAGACACTAATGATCATGTAATAAAGACACAAACATAGATAAAACATAAAGCATATAAATCAAAAAACAGAAAAATAAATAGACAAGGAGATTAAGGAGCGGGTCCACCTTAATAAGGGTGGCGTCTTCTTCCTCTTGAAAAACCAATGGTGCTCTTGAGCTCCTCTATGTCTCTTTGATCTGTAGTCAAATGCTCTACCACTGAACTATAGACCCTTGAGATGAACTTCTCCATCTCTCATGACTCGGGGGTGGAGGCAACAGCCTTCTTTTTCCTCTTTCTAGAGATTTCTCCGGCCTTAGGTGCCATAAATGGTTATGGAAAAACAAAAAGCAATGCTTTTTTCCACATCAAACTTAAAGGTTTGCTCGTCCTCGAGCAAAAGAAGAAAGAAGGGAATAGAGGGAGAAGTAGAGGAGATAGAGGTGTGTGAATGGATGGGTCTGGGAGGTTAATAGTTTGAATTTAAATGGTGAGGTAAGTGGGGATCCTGTGGGGTCCACAGATCCTGAGGGGTCAAGAACTTATCTTCCCTGCTCCATTGAGGCGTGCAACAACGCCCTTAGTGTGCAATCCTGGCGTTTAACGTCAGACTGCTGCTTGTTTCTGGCATTAAACGCCAGCTTTTCTCTCTTTCTTGGCGTTGAATGCCAAGTTGGTGCTTGTTTCTGGTGTTAAACACCAGACTGTAGCTTGTTTCTGGCGTTTAACGCCAGCTTGATGCTTCTTTCTGGCGTTAAACGCCAGTCTGATGCTTCTTACTGGCGTTTAAACGCCAGTAAGCTCTTCCTCCAGGGTGAGGTATTTTTAATGCTATTTTTGAATTTGCTTTGATTTCTGTGACTCCACATGATCATAATCCTAAAGAAAACATAAAATAAAAATGGAAAACAGAAAATTAACATAGATAAGTTAAAATTGGGTTGCCTCCCAATAAGCGCTTCTTTATTGTCTTTAGCTGGACCTTGCTGAGCTTTTAATCTAGTCTCAGCCTTGAGCACTCTTGCTCAATATTACCCTCAAGATAATGCTTGATTCTCTATCCATTAACAATGAACTTCTTATCAGAATCAATGTCTTGAAGCTCCACACAGCCATATGGTGTCACACTTGTAATCACATATGGTCCCCTCCACCGGGATTTCAGTTTTCCGGGGAATAGCCTGAGCCTAGAGTTAAACAACAGAACTTTCTGTCCTGGTTCAAAGACTCTAGATGACAGCTTTCTGTCATGCCATCTTTTTGCTTTCTCTTTGTAAAGCTTGGCATTTTCGAAAGTAGTAAGTCTGAATTCCTCTAGCTTATTCAGCTGGAGCAATCTTTTTTCTCCAGTTAATTTGGCATCAAAGTTTAGGAATCTGGTTGCCCAGTAGGCCTTATGCTCCAGTTCCATGGGCAGATGACAGGCCTTACCATACACAAGCTGGTATGGAGAGGTCCCTATAGGAGTCTTGAATGCTGTTTTGTAAGCCCACAGAGCATCATCCAGCTTCTCGCCCAATCCTTTCTACGGGTACTTACAGTCCGTTCCAGGATTCTTTTTATTTTTCTATTAGAGACTTCAGCTTGCCCATTTGTCTATGGATGATACGGAGTTGCCACCTTGTGACTAATTCCATACTGAACCATAGCAGAGTAAAGCTGTTTGTTGCAGAAGTGAGTGCCCCCATCACTAATTAGTTCTCTAGGGACACCAAACCTGCTGAAGATATATTTCTGGAGGAACTTCAGCACTATCTTAGTATCATTAGTGGGTGTGGCAATGGCCTCTACCCATTTGGATACATAGTCGACTGCCACCAGAATATAAGTGTTTGAGTATGATGGTGAGAAAGGCCCCTTGAAGTCAATACCCCATACGTCAAACAACTCAATCTCTAAGATTCCTTGCTGATGCATGGCGTAACTGTGAGGCAGATTACCAGCTCTCTGGCAGCTGTCACAGTTACGCACAAACTCTCGGGAGTCTTTATAGAGAGTGGGCCAGTAGAAGCCATATTGGAGGACTTTTGTGGCTGTTCGCTCACCTCTGAAATGTCCTCCATATTGTGATCCATGACAATGCCATAGGATCTTCTGTGCTTCTTCTCTAGGCACACACCTACGGATTATTCCGTCTGCACATCTCTTAAAGAGATATGGTTCATCCCACAGGTAGTACTTTGCATTAGTAATTAATTTTTTCTTTTGTTGCTTGCTGTACTCCTTGAGTATGAATCTTGCAGCTTTATAGTTTGCAATGTCTGCAAACCATGGTGTTTCCTGGATGGCAAACACTTGCTCATCCGAAAAGGTTTCAGAAATCTCAATAGAGGGGAAAGACGTCCCTTCTACTGGCTCTATCCAGGACAGATGATCAGCCACTTGGTTCTCTGTCCCTTTTCTGTCTCTTATTTCTATATCAAACTCTTGCAGAAGCAACACCCATCTTATGAGCCTAGGTTTTGAATCCTGCTTTGTGAGTAGATATTTAAGAGCAGCATGGTTAGTATACACAATCACTTTTGATCCTACTAAGTATGATCTAAACTTGTCAATGGCATAAACCACTGCAAGCAATTCTTTTTCTGTGGTTGTGTAATTTTTCTGGGCATCATTTAAAATGCGGCTAGCATAATAAATGACATTAAGAAGCTTGTCATGCCTCTGCCCCAATATTGCACCAATGGCATGGTCACTGGCATCACACATTAGTTCGAATGGTAATGTCCAGTCTGGTACAGAAATAACTGGTGTTGTGACCAGCTTAGCTTTCAGAGTTTTAAACGCCTGTAGACACTCTGTGTCAAACACAAATGGCGTGTCAGTAGCTAGCAGATTGCTCAGAGGTTTTGCAATTTTTGAAAAATCCTTTATAAACCTCCTATAGAATCCTGCATGCCCCAGAAAGCTTCTGATTGCCTTAACATTGGCAGCTGGTGGTAATTTTTCAATTACTTCTACTTTAGCTTGATCCACCTCTATTCCCTTGTTTGAAATTTTATGCCCAAGGACAATTCCTTCAGTCACCATAAAGTGACATTTTTCCCAGTTTAAAACTAGGTTGGTCTCTTGGCATCTTTTCAGAACAAGTGCTAAATGGTCAAGGCAGGAGCTGAATGAGTCTCCAAAGACTGAAAAGTCATCCAAGAAGACTTCCAGAAATTTCTCTACCATATCAGAGAAGATAGAGAGCATGCACCTCTGAAAGGTTGCAGGTGCATTGCACAGACCAAATGGCATCCTTCTGTAGGCAAATACTCCAGATGGACATGTGAATGCTGTTTTCTCTTGATCCTGGGGATCTACTACAATTTGGTTGTAACCTGAATAGCCATCCAAAAAGCAGTAATAATCATGACCTGCTAGTCTTCCTAGCATCTGGTCTATGAATGATAAAGGAAAATGATCCTTTCTGGTGGCGGTATTGAGCCTTTTGTAGTCAATACACATGCGCCACCCTGTAACTGTTCTTGTAGGAACCAGTTCATTTTTTTCATTATGAACCACTGTCATGCCTCCCTTTTTGGGGATAACCTGGACAGGGCTCACCAGGGACTATCAGAAATTGGATAAATAATCCCAGCCTCCAGTAACTTGGTGACCTCTTTCTGCACCACTTCCTTCATGGCTGGATTTAGCCGCCTTTGTGGTTGAACCACTGGCTTAGCATCATCCTCCAATAGGATCTTGTGCATGCATCTTGCTGTGCGGATGCCCTTAAGATCACTTATGGACCACCCAAGAGCTGTCTTGTGTGTCCTTAGCACTTGAAGTAGCGCTTCCTCTTCTAGGGGATTTAAAGCAGACCTTATGATCACCGGAAAAGTGTCACCTTCTCCCAGAAATGCATATTTCAGTGATGGTGGTAATGGTTTGAGCTCGGGTTTAGGAGGTTTTTCCTCTTCTTGAGGAAGTTTCAGAGGCTCTTTCAATTCCTCTGAATCCTCCAGATCAGGCTGAACATCTTTAAAGATGTCTTCCAGCTCTGATTCGAGACTCTCAGCCATGTTGATCTCCTCTACCAAAGAGTCAATAAGATCAACTTTCATGTAGTCTTTTAGTGTGTCTGGATGCTGCATGGCCTTGACAGCATTCAACTTAAACTCATCCTCATTGAATCTCAGGGTTACTTCCCCCTTTTGGACATCAATGAGAGTTCGTCCAGTTGCTAGGAAAGGTCTTCCTAGAATGAGAGTAGCACTCTTGTGCTCCTCCATTTCCAGCACTACAAAGTCAGTGGGGAAGGCGAATGGCCCAACCCTGATAATCATGTCTTCAATCACGCCTGATGGGTATTTAATGGAGCGATAAGCAAGTTGGAGACATATCCAGGTTAGTTTAACTTCTTCAGTTAAACCAAGCTTTCTGATAGTGGATGCAGGTATTAGGTTGATGATTGCCCCAAGATCACATAAAGCTATCTTGGTGCAATTACCCTCTAATATGCATGGTATCATAAAGCTCCTGGGATCTTTAAGCTTTTCTGGGAAGCTTTTCAGAATGACTGCACTACATTCTTCAGTGAGGAGAACTCTTTCAGTTTCTCTCCAATCCTTCTTATGACTCAAGATCTCTTTCATGAACTTGGCATAAGATGGTATTTGCTCAAGTGCCTCTACAAATGGAATCTTTATTTCAAGAGTCCTCAGATAGTCTTTAAAGCGAGCAAATTGCTTATCCTGCTCCTCTTGGCAGAGTTTTTGAGGATAAGGTATCTTGGCTTTGTATTCCTCAACCTTGGTTGCTGCATGTTTATTTCCTACAGAGGTGGTTGGAAAAGCCTTTTTAGAGGGGTTGTTATCAGCACGTGTGTGTGTCTGATCCCTCACTGGCGTTTGAATGCCAGGGTTGGAAGCTGGATTGGCATTGGACGCCAACTCCTTACCTGTTTCTAGCGTTTGAATGCCAGAACTGAGCTTTCATTGGGCGTTTAACGCCAACTCCTTGCCTGTTTGTGGCGTTTGAACGCGAGAACTGAGCATGGGTTGGGCGTTTAACGCCAGCTCTTCACCCTTTCCTGGCATTTGAGCGCCAGAATTATTCCTCTCTGGGCTCTTACTGTCCTCAGAGGGATTTTGGGTAGCAGTTTGTTCATTTCTTGGCTTCCTGCTGCTTTGAAGTGAGGTATTTAATGTTTTCCCATTTCTTAATTGAACTGCTTGGCACTCTTCTGTTATTTGTTTTGATAACTGCTGTTTTGTTTGCTTCAACTGTACTTCCATATTCATATTAGCCATTCTTATGTCTTGTAGTATCTCCTTGAATTTGGCTAGCTGTTTTGTTAGAAAATCTAATTGCTGATTGAATTCAGTAACTTGTTCTGCAGGACTGAGTTCAGCAGGTACTGTTTTAGCCTCTTCTTTCATGGAAGACTCACTACTTAGGTACAGATGCTGATTTCTGACAACTGTATCAATGAGCTCTTGAGCTTCTTCAATTGTCTTTCTCATGTGTATAGATCCACCAGCTGAGTGGTCCAAAGACATCTGAGCTTTCTCTGTAAGCCCATAATAGAAGATGTCTAACTGCACCCACTCTGAAAATATTTCAGAGGGGCATTTTCTTAGCATCTCTATGTATCTCTCCCAGGAATCATAAAGAGATTCATTATCTCCTTGTTTAAATCCTTGGATGTTCAGCCTTAGCTGTGTCATCCGTTTTGGAGGGAAATATTGATTCATGAAATTTTTCGACAGCTGTTTCCATGTCCTTATGCTAGCCTTAGGTTGGTTATTTAACCACCTCTTAGCTTGGTCTTTTACAGCAAATGGAAACAGTAATAATCTGTGGACATCCTGATCAACTTCTTTATCATGTACTGTGTCAGTAATTTGTAAAAACTGTGCCAGAAACTCTGTAGGTTTTTCCTGTGGAAGATCGGAATACTGGCAACTTTGTTGCACCATGATAATGAGCTGAGGATTCAACTCAAAACTACTGACTCCAATGGAGTGTATACAGATACTACTCCCATATGAAACAGTAGTAGGGTTAGCATATGACCCCAGAGTCCTTCTGGACTATTCATTTCCACTTAGGTCCATGATGGAGAAAGGGAGATGTTGTGAATTGGAGATTCAAATAGTATTAAAATAATTTTTTATTAAATTTTTTTTATTTTAGAAAACGGAAATTAAAAAAATAAAATAAAATAAAATGAAAAATGGGTGAGAATTTTCGAAAAATGAAAAGAGAGAAAAAGTGGTTAGGAGGTTTTGAAAAAGATATGATTTTTAAAAAAATTTAAAAGGGATATGATTTGAAAAAGATATGATTTTTAAAAAAAACTTGACAACTAAGATATGATAAGATAAAATTTTGAAATTGAAATCTGAATTTTTAAGAAAAATTTCGAAATATTTGCTTAAAAATACACAAAACTTAAAAATATTTCGAAATATATTTTTTATATTTTTTAATTTTATGATGAAAGAGAAAAACACACAAAAGACACAACTTAAAATTTTTAGATCTAATGCTCCTTATTTTCGAAAATTTTGGAGGAAAAACACCAAGGAACACCAAACTTAAAAATTTTAAGATCAAAAAACAAGGAAGACTCAAGAACACCTTGAAGACTTAGAAGAACAACAAGAACATGGAGATGGAATACCAAACTTAATATTTTTAGCAAACCACAATGAAATTTTCGAAAACTAAAGGAAAATTAACAAGAGAACACCAAACTTAAAAATTGACACAAAATTTAATCAAAGAAAAATTATTTTTGAAAAAGTTTTAAAAGGAAGATAGCCAATTACCAAGAAAATAAGCACAACACTCTAGCCAATTGAGCTATAAATTTAACGTGTTTTAACAAGGTATTTAATAAATAAAAATTTTTTTGAAACTAAAAATTTGAAAAAGCACGAGAAAAACAAGAAAAGACATAAAACAAGACAAACCAAAGATCAAACAAGGAAAATAAACAGGAACAACTTGAAGATTAAGAAAGAACAATGAACACAAAGTCGAAAATTTAAAAGAAAATAAAAACATGCAATTGACACCAAACTTAAAATATGAAACTAAACTCAAACAGAAAAACTCAATTATCAGTTTATAAAATTTTCGAAAAATTTAAAAAGAAAAAAATAAGGATTTAAAAAAAAGAAATTTCAACCAAAAAAAATAATAGAAGACTCTAAACCAAAAAGAAAAATTTTTCCTAATCTAAGCAACAAAATAAACTGTCAGTTATCCAAACTCGAACAATCTCCGGTAATGGCGCCAAAAACTTGGTGCACGAAATTGTGATTCACACTTTTCACAACTCCGTACCACTAACCAGCAAGTACACTGGGTCGTCCAAGTAATACCTTACGTGAGTAAGGGTCGATCCCACGGAGATTGTTGGCTTGAAGCAATCTATGGTTATCTTGTAAATCTTAGTCAGGAGATTAATTATAATTATCAGTCTGAATTGCGAAAAATAAAAGAGCGTGAAATAAATACTTGTTATGAAGTAATGGAGAATATGTTGGAGTTTTGGAGATGCTTTGTCTTCTGAATGTCTGCTTTCCCCCTGACTTCTTCTTCACGCACGCAAGGTTCCTCCTATGGCAAGCTGTGTGTTGGTGGATCACCGTTGTCAACGGCTACCATCCGTTCTCTCAATGAAAATGGTCCAGGTGCGCTGTCACCGCACGGCTAATCATCTGTCGGTTCTCACTTATGCTGGAATAGGATCCATTGATCCTTTTGTGTCTGTCACTACGCCCAACCCTTGTGAGTTTGAAGCTCGTCACAGTCATTCAATCCCTAAATCCTACTCGGAATACCACAGACAAAGTTTAGACTTTCCAAATTCTCAACAATGCTGACAATGGATTCTAGCCTATACCACGAAGATTCTGATTAAGGAATCAAAGAGATACTCATTCAATCGAAGGTAGAACGGAGGTGGTTGTCAGTCACGCGTTCATAGGTTGAGAATGGTGATGAATGTCACGGGTCATCACATCCATCATATTGAAGTGCGAATGAACATCTTAGATAGAAACAAGCGTGTTTGAATAGAAAACAGAAATAATTGCATTAAGTCATCGAGACACAGCAGAGCTCCTCATCCCCAACAATGGAGTTTAGAGAAAATGAGTAAACTGAGATAGATAGTGCAGAAATCCACTTCTGGGGCCCACTTGGTGTGTGCTGGGACTGAGACTTGAGCTTTACACGTGCCTAGGCTGTTTCTAGAGTTAAACGCTAGGTTGTAACCTGTTTCTGGCATTTAACTCCAACTTGTAACCTGTTTCTGGCGTTTAACGCCAGAATGCAACATGGAACTGGCGTTGAATGCCAGTTTACGTCATCTATCCTCGAGCAAAGTATGGACTATTATATATTGCTGGAAAGCCCTGGATGTCCACTTTCTAACGCAATTACGAGCGCGCCATTTGTACTCCGGTAGCTCCAGAAAATCCACTTTGAGTGCAGGGAGGTCAGAATCCAATAGCATCTGCAGTCCTTTTTCAGCCTCTGAATCAGATTTTTGCTCAGGTCCCTCAATTTCAGCCAGAAAATACCTGAAATCACAGAAAAACACACAAACTTATAGTAAAATCCAGAAATGTGATTTTTATTTAAAAAATAATAAAAATATACTAAAAACTAATCAAATCATACTAAAAACTATGTAAAAACAATGCCAAAAAGCGTATAAATTATCCGCTCATCACTAACCCTAAGGAAGTCTAGCTTTAGTGACATGCAAATCAACTAGCAATTTCCAATTGACAATCAACAAAAGACATTAAAAATTCAAGTGTCTCCAATATCTCAACTTCCAAGCCAAGTAGGGAAAGTCTACTCCGTAGTTAAAGTTGGCATTTTCTCAAACACTTGGAGAGCAATGAGGAGAGGCATTGTAATATTGAGAATAAAACTGAATTCAAAGTTGTCCACTATAAGAGATTAACAACAAGCAAACAATTAAAGGCTAAGAACTTGGATTACCTCAATGTATTAATGGAAATAGAAGTAACAACATCCAAAAGCTAAGATCTACAAGTAACTTGAACAACAAGAACTAATTTGAGAGTATGAGAATCTTGATCTACAATTGGAAGCAAAGTAGAAGAGAATTGACAATAGATCTCACCAAATTCAACAAGAGAATTCCAAATTTGAGAGGCTAAACCCTAGAGAGAAGCTAGAGAGAAATTGGAGTTTCTCTCTCTAAAAATGTAACTTCCAACTAAAAATATCTAAAAATGAGTTCATAGATGTGTATCCCTTCAATCTTTGGTCTTCTTATGCCTTTTCCTGCCAGAATTCTGCTCCAAACAGGGTCTGTAACTGCCCTGAAATCGCTGGTCACGTTTTCTCTTTAAAAGTCACGTGCGGCATCGACGCGTACGCGCACAGCACGCGTACGCGTCCGTGGAGCTTTTACAATCCACGCGCACACATCAGCCACGCATGCGCGTCCCTGAGGATCTGGCCTAGCCATGAAGATGCACCGGCTCCTGGCATTGGCTCCTTCGCACTAGTCTTGATGGCGCGTTTCCACGCGTATGCTCAAGGTACGCATACGCGTCGGCTCTAAAATTCCAAAGCTTCTTTTTCCATGCTCCTCTCCTCTAGACCATCCCTGCCCTATAAGCTCTGAAATCACTTAACAAACGGATCACGACATCGAATGGTAATGGAGGATGATTAAAATACATCAACTTTAATGTAAAAAAGCATGTTTTCATCCATAAGGCAAAGTTGGAAAAGGAGCACAAAATCATGCATTTTTATAGGAACAAGTGTGAAAGACCATTGATAAAACCCTAAAAATCCATACAAGATAAACCCTAAAAATGGGGTTTATCAATCAAACAGAATTTTTATGGAATTTTTAGGAATTTTAGTGCATATAAGCACCTCTGCTGCACAGGTGCTTGATGACAAGTCATCTTATGCTAGTTTTACAAGCATTTTTCATTAGTTTCATTAGGTTTTATGCACTTTCTTACATAATAAGTAAATAATTGGAGTAGATTTTTATGATTTTCTTGAATCAATCAAACATCATTTATTTTACACAAAATCATAGGTTTTATGCTAGAATTGATTGATTTTATAAATGATGCAAAGATCTAGTGATTTTGGTGGGACTTTGATTAGTTGTTTGGTTGCTTGTAGGTGAAGAAATGATGAAAACAAGGAAAGAAGAGTTTTGGAGCACGCTCTGGACCTTAGGCCACGCTTTTAAAAGCGTGGCCCATGAAAATAAAGCATGGCATTTAAAAGGCAACAAGGAACGTTCGAATTGGTGAACGTAGCACTCCAAGAGGAAGCACCAAATGGTGCAGCAAAAACCAAGGTGGCGTTCAAAAGTTCCAACACCACGTTCACTCTAGGCAACGTTTTCGTGCCTCTAAACCAAGGAGAGCTAAGCTCAAAGCAAACCAAAGGCTAGTGTTCAAAGGAGTGAACGCTACGCTCACTTTCTTTCACTTTCTCCTGATGCTGGCCAAGGAAAGCAAAGCGTGCACCAAACATGCGCTGGCCAAGGCTCGAAGACGCACCAAGCATACCAAGGAGGCAGCGTTGGAAAAAGGCAACGTAGCGCTCTCTTTCTTCACCTTTTTCGTGCCTCTAAGCCAAGGAAAGCAAGCAATCAAGTGTAGCATTCACAATTTGAGCGTAGCGTTCAAAGAGTGAACGCTATGGACAAGGAGCTATGGGCAAGGAGGCTTGGCACATGACAAGGCTAAGTGAACGTAGCATTCACAAGACCAAATGGAGCGCTCCCCTGGGAGCTGATCCATACCTCCAACCCAACTTGAACCAAAGCCAACCGGACCCATCTTTCTTCAAATCCAAAAATCAAAAGGCCCACTCCAAGATTTGAAGACCAAAATAGAAAGTGTATATATAGGAGTTAATTTGATTTCTAGAGGGACTTTTAGCTCATTTTAGTTTTCTCACTTCTAATTTTCATTTGTTTTTGGGATTTGGGAATTGGATCTAGTTTTCTTTCTGCATTTTTATTTCTTCTGCAATTTCTATTGTCTGTTCTTGGATTTTGAATTGAGATTCAAGAGCTCCATTGATTCCTGATCTGAGAATCATCCTTCACTTTTCTTCTCAATTGTTCTAAGAATTGGATCTAAATTTTCTCTTCTGTTTTTAACTTCATTTTCTTCTGCAATTTCTTTTCTACTTGATCAAGGGAGTAATTGAGATCTAGATTTGCTTTTTGATCTCATTGCTCTCCTTCGATCTTCAATTTCTCTTTTAGAATTTCATAATTGATTTAAGTTTTCTTGCTGTTTTGTTTCTTGAAGCAATCTTCCATTTCTGTTCTTGCTACTGAGATCCAGATCTGAATTCCTACATCTCATAGCTCTCTAATTTACTTTAACTTGCACTTTTTAGTTTAATTCTGAATCCCAGTACCCAATCCTTTTACTCTTCAAGCAATTTACATTTCTCAGCAATTTAGATTCAGCAATTTATATTTCTTGCACTTTAAGTTTCTGCAATTTATTTTTCTTGTTATCTAAGTTTCAGCTCTTTTACTTTCTTGCACTTTAAGTTACTACAATTTACCTCTTCTGCACTTTACTTTTCTGCTCAATTTACCTTCTGCACTTTTACTTTCTTGCAATTTAGCTTCTATTAATCAAAATCACTTAAATCATCAAATATTCGCTTAACTAAATTCACCACGTAACTAAAATTGCTCAATCCATCAATCCCTGTGGGATCGACCTCATTCTTGTGAGTTATTACTACTTGATGCGACCCGGTACACTTGCCGGAGAGTTTTTTGTGGAATCATTTTTCCCTCATCAAGTTTTTGGCGCCGTTGCCAGGGATTGATTTAGATTGACAATGACTAAGTAAGGTGATAGTCTAGATTAAGCATTTTCTTTTTATTTTTACTAAGCACACTAACTGTTTGAATTTTTGCTTAAGCTAACCTTAACATAACTCTAGCAATAGAGTGGATTGTTTGTTGTTTCTGGTGTTGTATGTATGACAGAAGCAAGGAGAGAGATCTCCACCTCTGGTGATATTGATGAGAGAACTCTTCGAAGAATAAGAAGAAAAGCCAGAGGAAAGGAACTCATTGGTGAAGAGGAATCAGAGGAAGAGATTCAAGAGATGGAGGTGAAATCCCCAAATCCACAAGAGGGAGTGGCTAACAATGGCCAGCCTCAAAAGAGGGTTCTATCCTCCTATACTTTTCCTAATCCAAGGCATTGTGGGAGTAGCATCCTCACTCCAAATGTCAATGCAAACAACTTTGAATTGAAACCTCAACTCATCACATTGGTGCAAAATAACTGTTCTTATGGAGGAGGCCCTTTGGAGGATTCAAACTAGCATCTATCTACCTTTCTGAGGATATGTAGCACAGTGAAAACCAATGGTATGCATCCTGACATTTACAAGTTGTTGCTGTTTCCATTTTCCCTAAAAGACAAAGCTGCTCAATGGTTGCAGGCATTTCCAAGAGAAAGCATTAACAATTGGAGGATCTAGTGAACAAGTTCCTAGCCAAGTTCTATCCTCCCCAAAGGATCATCAGACTCAAAACAGAGGTCTAAACATTTACTCAGATGGATGGAGAGTCATTATATGATGCCTGGGAAAGATACAAAGCTCTACTCAGGAAGTGCCCACCAGAGATGTTCAATGAATGGGATAAACTTCAAAACTTCTATAAAGGATTGACATTGAGAGCTCAAGAGGCACTTGACTACTCAGCAGGAGGTTCATTACAACTCATTAAGACAGCTGAGGAGGCTCAGAACCTCATTGACACCGTAATAAACAACCAATACTTCTATGGTCACCAAAGGCAACGCCAACCAGCTCAAAGAAAGGGTGTATTGGAGCTGGAAACTGTGGATACCATCTTAGCCCAAAACAAGAAAATGCATCAACAAATTCAACAATAGATGGAGATGATGGCCAAGAGGATTGATGGACTTCAAGTTGCAGTAGTGAATACTCCTAATCAACTATCATGGGGGCAAAATAAGGAACTCTCTGAAAAGCAGCAACAAGAACAAGTCAATTATATGCACAACCAAGGAGTTAATCAAAATGAATTCCATGGTGATACCTACAACTCATCCTGGAAAAATCACCCCAATTTGAGGTAGGGAGACAATCACAATCAAAACCAACAGCCTTGGCAGAGAAACTCAAACCAAAACAACTCCAGAAACACAAACCATCAAAACACTAACCAAAACCAATACAGAAAACCACAAAACAATCAACCTCAATCCAACTACTATCCACCCAACAACCCATCTAATACCCAAAATAACTATCATCCATCCTCAACATCCCATAATCAACCACAACCACCCCAAGAATCTCAAAGGATCTCCAACTTGGAGATACTGATGGAAAAGAAATTGAAACATCAAGAGCTAACCAGCAAGAACCATGAAGCTTCAATGAGGAATTTGGAAAGGCAGATTGGCCAATTATCTAAGCAAACAGTGGCTGAAAGAGCACTCAATGCATTACCAAGTGACACCATTCCCAATCCCAAGGAAGAATGCAAAGCCATCCAATTAAGGAGTGGAAGAAATTTGGTGAATGACAGAGAAATCACCAAGAAGCCAACAGAGAATGACAAGACCAGTAGTAAAGAGCAAGTGATAATTGAAGAAAAGAACCAAGAAAGGCTAAAGGAGAAAGAAGAACCTCAAGCTTCAAAGAAGGGGAAGCAGATTATGGAGGAGCCATCACAGGAACAAAGGAAGATAGTGAAGCCTTATACCCCTCCTTTGCCATACCCTCAAAGATTGGAGAAAGAGATCAAAGATCAACAATTCCCCAAGTTCCTAGAAGTCTTTAAGAAGTTGGAGATCAATATTCCACTTGCTGAGGCTTTAGAATAAATGCCTCTATATGCAAAATTCCTCAAAGAGGTCATCAATAAGAAAAGGAGCTGGAATGAGAAAGAGACAGTGATCCTAACCCAGGAATGCAGTGTAGTGATCCAGGAAGACATCCCACCAAAACTCAAAGACCCTGGGAGTTTCTACTTGCCTTGTATCATTGGTAACATAGTCATTGACAAGGCACTGTGTGACTTGGGCTCTAGTATTAACCTCATGCCTCTGTCTATGATGAGAAGGCTATCTATAGAAGAAGTGAAGCCTACACAGATGTCATTAGAGCTAGTGGATAGATCTCTAGTAATTCCCAAAGGGGTGATTGAAAATCTATTGGTCAGAGTAGGGAAATTCATATTTCCTGCAGATTTTGTTATCTTGGACTTAGGAGAATAAGGGAATGACTCTATGATATTGGGAATACCTTTCCTGGCCACAGCAAGGGCCATCATTGATGTAGAACAAGGAAAAATGACCTTGAGGGTAAATGATGAGAATATCACCTTAAATGTCTTCTAGGAAGAACAACATACTGTTGAAGAAACAAGCTGCATGAGAGTTGAAGAAGAAGAGTTACAGTGGAAAGAAAAACCCAATGAAGAGCTCATCAGCTCACTTGTGAAGCAAGATATGAATAATGGAGAAGAAAAAGAGGGTAAGGAACATGTGAAGGCTGAGAAGAGAAGGCAGGAAGGGATTGAAGAGTTAATTATTGAGAAGGAGGTTCATGCTATAAAACATGCTGCAAAGAAAGAAGGACAGGTGAAGAAAGGAAAGAAGAGTAAGAGAAAAGTCCCAAAAGGTGGAAGAACAAGAAGATACCGATAAACCTCGATTTTATGGTTTATCTTGTGCTTAATTTGGGGGATTTTATCACCTTTTCCCATATTTATTCAATGAAATAGCATGGTTTTGCAATTCTCCCTTAATTTGTGCTTAAATGTGAAAACATGTTTTTTAGGCCTTAAAATAGCTAAATTTAATTCACTTTAATTCTATTCGATGCCTTGATATGTTTGTTAAGTGGTTTAAGGTTTAGAATGCAAAGATTGGGTTGAAGGAATGAAGAAAAAGCATGCAAAGTGGGAGAACTTATGAAGAAATGAAGGAACCACAAAGCTGTCAAGCCTAACCTCTTCGCACTCAATCAACCATAACTTGAGCTACAGAGGTCCAAATGAGGCGGTTCTAGTTGTGTTGGAAAGCTAACATCTGGGGATTCAAAATGATATAAAATTTGTCATATGTTGCTTCGCGTTTAGGGGCACACACGTGCCAAGTACGCGTGTGCACCGATGCTGCTCGTGGCCCACTAAAGTGAAATCGCCCCCAGCAATTTCTGAAGCACTTTGGGCCCAACCCAACTTATTTCTGACGCTATTTCATGCAGAATTCAAGCTTGGGCAAGGAGGGAGCAATTGTTTTGTAGTATAGCATCATGTAGGTTAGTTTCTAGAGAGAGAAGCTCCCTCTTCTCTCTAGAATTAGGTTAGGTTAATCTCTTCTAGATCTAGGTTCAATTACATGTTTTCATCTTGTTTCTTTTATGAATTCTTGCTTCTACTCTTTCATTCTCATGATTTGTAACGTTAATTTCCCTTTTTGCTTTCTCTTGTGATGATGAACTCATGTTGAATTTTGGATTTTCTTTTAATGAGATTTGATAGTTGATGTTTCTTTATGGTTGAATTGAGTTGTGATCTTACTTTCCTTGCAATTGATAGTTGGTAGATTTATTATTCTTGCACTTTTACCATGCTTTCCTTTTATACCTTCCAAGTGTTTGATAAAATGCTTGGTTGGATTTTAGAGTAGAATTTTATGCTCTTGGCTTGGGAAGGTAACTTAGGAACCTTTGAGTTACTAATGTCCAAGTGATTGACGATTGGGAGCCATTAACTCTAGATCTCACTAATTGATTTGGTGGAGAACTAGGACTTATGGACTTGGATTGATATAGCTCACTTGACTTTTCTCTACTATTAGTTAGTGGTTGACTTAGTGGGATTGATCCTTGCCAATTCTCATGTTGTGGGTAGTGATAAGGATAAAGATCCTTGACCACCAACCTTTGCCAAGACCTAGTTAATTGTTCATTTATTTTCTTGTCATTTATTTTATTGCCCCTTTATCAACCAAAACCCCTTTGTTCTTCATAGCCAATAATTGAGCATTTCATTGCAATTCCTTGTGAGACGACCCAGAGTCTAAATACTTCAGTTATAAAATCATTGGGGTTTGTACTTGTGACAACTCAAATTTTTGATTGGGAGAATTGTTTGTTGGTGTAGAACTATACTTGCAACGAGAATTCATTTTGTGTGAAATTCTATACCGACACGACAATTTTCTTAAATCAAAATGGCGCCGTTGCCGGAGAGTTGCAATGGTGTTATATTGTTGGCTATTGTGAATATGTGAATATGTTTGTCTTTTGCTTGTTTGTTAGCTTTTGTTAGGATTAGGACTTGTTGCTTATTTTTGTAGCTTTTGTTTTTATTTTCCCTTGCTATTATGAATTCTCACCACTTTGGCTATGAGTTTGGTTCAAATTATGTTGTAGGAAATGGGAGCTACAATGACAATATGCATCAAGAATAGAACAATCAAAGGTGGTGAGAGCCTCAAGGGATTGATCAACCTTCTTGGCAACAACAACCTCCGGATTCTTATGGGTATAAGCCTAATCCTAATGCATGTCAATCTAATGGATGTGGTGACCCTTATTGTGATTGTCAATAACCACCACCATATGCCTATGAACCACCTCCTCAACATAATTTTGAACCACCTTACTCACAAGCCCCTTTTCACCAAACACATCATTATGACCCTAATCCTTACCCACCATACCAACCACCTTATGAACCATATGAACCATACATGGAACCACCACCATTCCAACACAATTACTCTCAAGAACCACCTCAATATACACCATCTCCATACCCTTACCAAGATGAACTTACTTCCAATTATGAAACTTCCTTCCCAAACAATGAACCCTCTCTTCCACCAACGCCCCCCCGATGAAGCCCTCGCGCTAGAACTAAGAGATCTTGACTCTCATATGCAAAAGCAACAAGAGGGGACGGAAAAGGAGTTTAAGAAGCTAGAAGCCAAGATGGCTATCATGATAGAAGCCATTAGCAATATGGTCTCCTCCCGCCTAAACCTATGCGATCAAGGAACTCCCATTATTGAATGTGGAGTAGCAATCTAGGAGCATAGTGAGGGAGTGAGTTTAGAGCTTCAAGGTGTAGAAGAAGAGGTGAAACAAGGATTGCTACAAGGGGAGGAAGTCCAGACAATTGAGCCAGAAGAAGTGGTTGAAGCCTTTGAAGAGGATGACCAAGAGATGGATTCAATCATTGAAGAATTCTTATGTACAATTGAATCCTCTCCAATTGGGTTTGACATAGAGGGCAAGGAAGAAGATACCTCACCTCCCATACCCTTGGTAAGCAATGAAAAAGAGATTGAATTAGAAGGAAGCCACCAAGAGGAGGATGTTGAGCAAGAAGCAAGCTCCACCCTTGAAGATGATTCCACACCAACCAATGAGTCTTTTGGGATTGATGAATCTCCCTCATTGTGCTATGTAATTGATAACAAGGAGGAGCGTGCACAACCTTTGACACATGGTTTGAGCAATGAAGGGTGTATAGAATTAGTTTAAATTCATATTTAGAGTAGTTTGTTGAGTCTATTTGGTAGTCTAATATCTTAAATAAGGTTTTATGGTGTTTGGGAAGCTGTTTGGAGGTTTGGAATGCTTGGTTTGGTGCAAGAACTTGGAAAAATTTTGAAAAACAGAGCACCAACCCGCGCATGCACGCACCTAGCGCATACGCACGCCTCAAGCATTTTCGACCATCCACGTGGGCGCGTCATGTGTGTGGACGCGTGGATTGAAAAATCTCACCCCTCCATACATTGACCCGAGAGTTGCGCCTACACTGCGCCAGCACTATGCTTGAAGCACAAACCACCCGTGCGTGCGCGCAGCTGGCACGTATGCATCCTTGAAGCTAATTGCGCAATGCGCGCGCACGCACGCTGTGCGCGGGCGTGCCGATAGCGCTACCTGCCCTCCTAGTACATGTTCCAGAGAGTTATGCCCAGTTTGTGCCTATTTTGTGCCTGCAACCCACGCGTGCGCGCACCTGGCGCGTACGCGTCCTTTGGCCAAACTGCGCATCGGCGCGGAAGTGTGCATGACGCGTCCGCACCGGTAAAAAAAAAGAATTTCTTTTCTTCCATTTTCTTTTATTGCATTTGCTTATTTTCATTTATTGCATTTTAATTTTGTTTTTATAACTTGTTCTTATTTTCTTTTCTAAGTTTCTTATTTTAATAATGGTGTTGAATTCTCTTACTCAATTGTTGAGACTTTCTTGGTCAGTATTGGTGCTCTGTGACTTGTTGCATTAATTGCAATATTCGCTCTACACAACAAGATTAGTGCTTTAGTCCTTCCTAACTCATTATTCTTTTTTTTATGCCTCATTACCATTGAGTCAGGATAAGACCAATTGCTCTCATGCTTATCACTAATATTGTTTGTGCCCACTCTTTCTAGTTGAACTTGATGCTTTTGAGTGCTCTTCATGCTTTAACTTTACTCTTGCATCAAGTATTAGTTGATATGCCATTTGCCTATATTGCTTTCTCACTTACATGCGTAGCTAACATGTAGTTAGAACTTTACTCTTATTTGGCATTAGCCCTGCCTATGTTCTACTTGCTTTGCTATCTTTGTTGTAGGCATAATTTTCTTTCTTTTTCTTTCCTTTTAGGTTGGCCACCAAGAAGGAAAGGAATGAGAAAGCTTCTAAATAGGACAACAAACAAGTTCATCCGCACAACCTTTTGAAGGGACTCATCAATTGTAGCAACCCATCCACCTTGCTCTTCCTTGCATGCACCGAGGACGGTGCAAATTTCTAAGTGTGGGGAGGTCGTCCGACTGATCTCCATGGGTAACAACTTCCTTTTTCAACACCAATTTTTAATTTTGGTCTTTGTTAGATTAGTTATTGCATTGCATGATAGGTTGCATGTTAGTTAGAATTTGTACATATTTCACCAATTCTTTTTATGTTAGGACTACTTGGTTAGGGTAATGATCTCTTTTCAAAGAAGCTGTTTTTAGGGCACCCTACCAATTTAAAAAAAAAAATTTCTTGTTGAACTTGCTTGAAGAATTTATTTTGGAACATGGTTTTTGAGCTAAGGACACAAGCATGTGAGTTTTGAGCCCAATTGTGTGGCTACATTTTATAACCACTTATTTCCATTCTTGTGTGCATTATTCTCTTTCTATGATTGTAATCTTTGATTTGTTTGATTCTTTATGTCCATTATTCCATGTATACATGTATTTATATGATTGAGGCCATCATTTCATTTAGCTCATTTACCCAAATAGCTTACCTTTCATCTACCATTGTTAGCCACATTTGAGCCTATTTAATCCCTTTTATTCTTAATTTTAGCACATCACTACCCATAAGCGAAAAATAATAAATGTCCTTAATTTGGATCTTTGATTAGCTTAGGCTAGTGAGGGTGTGTATCAATTGGGTATGGGAAACTTGGGACATTGGTTGAGGTAAAAGTGTAATTTTTTATTTTTGTTGAAAATATTGGGAATTGGGTACATATTCATGTGCTATACGTAAAACCATATGCATTGATACATTTGTATATACTTTAGAAAAAAAATGATAAAGAAAAAGAAAAAAAACATATATATATATATATATATATATATATATATATATATATATAAAAGAAAAAAATATAGAAAAAGAAAAAAGAGAGAAAAAGAAATAAAAAGGGGACGAAAATGCCCCAAAGTAAAGTTCAATAAAAATCAATGCATATAGAATGTGAATTAAAAAGAATGCATGAGTATGTGAAAAAGTGAAAATCATGGGTAGCTAGGTTGTGTATTAGAATTTTATAGGTTGTTATATGTGTTAGGTGAGTGATGAGAGAACTTTTGCGTGGTCTAGAAATTTGCGGATAAATCCTCGTTGCAAGTATAGTTTCTAAACCTTCAAAAGTCCTTTCATACAAACATTTTGGTTGTCACAAGTAACAAACCCCTAAATAAATTGATAACCGAAGTATTCAAACCTCGGGTCATCTTTTCAAGGAACTGCAGGGAAGTATGTTCTTATTATTGGTTTTGGAGATTGTAAATTGGGGTTTTGAGAATGAGGAGCGAATGGTTTAATTAGCAAATAAAGTAAATGAAGAACAAGCAATTTAAATGGCAAGTAAAATAAATAAATGACTGTAAATAAACTTTTGGCAAGGTATGAGAAATTGGAGGTCCTATCCTAGTTATCCTTATCAATGATGATGAGAATTGAATCTTAATTCCACTTTCTTAACCTTTACTAAGGCAAAAGAAGGTCAAGGGATTAATTGGTTTGATCTTCGGATCCTATTTATTTCCTAAGAAAAGATTGGGATTATTGAAGTTCAATTTAATTAACAAAAATAACAATTATCAATCATGTTTGAGTTTGATAACTCCTGAGTTACTGATTTCTTAACCAAGACCAAAAGGAGAAAAGTAAATCTACTGGAATAAAAATGTCTTCAGATGGGAATAACAATAATGTAAATAAAAGAAAGCAATATTAAACTGAAATACCTCAAATAACATTAATTCAAAAGAGTAATCTGTAACATGGAAGAATTCATAAATTAAATTACAAAAGTAAATAAAAGGAAATATTGAACCTGATAAAGAGATAATCCTTAAAGCGAATAAAATCCTAATCCTAAAGAGAGGAGAGAGCTCTAAACTAAATCTAAATCATGAAAACTAACTAAAGTGGAGACTCTCCTTGAATGGATGCATTCCCCCACTTCATAACCTCTGGTCTATGCCTTCTGGACTTGGATTTGGGCCAATAAGGGCTTCAGAATTCGCTATGAGCATTTTCTGCAATTTCTGGTGCGTGGCCTCTGTCACGCGTTCGCGTGGGTCACGCGTTCACGTGGGTCACGCGGTCGTGTCATTTGGAGTTTTCCTTGTCACGCGGTCGCGTCAGTCATGCGACGGCGTCATATGTGTTTCGCTCGAGGCGCACGGTCGCGTCAGTTATGCGGCCGCGTCAATGCCTTTTCGCGCTGGCATGCGGCCGCGTCGCCCATGCGATCGCGTGGCTGTCAGTTTCTTCAAAAACTCTGTTTTGTGCTTTCCTTCCATTTTTGTATATTTCCTTTCCATCCTTTAAGTCATTCCTGCCTTAGAAGATCTGAAACTACTCAACACATTAATCACGGCATCGAATGGAAATAAAGGTAATTAAAATAATTAATTTTAAAGCATAGGAAACATGTTTTTCACATACATCACATAATAAGGAAGGGAAAGTAAAAACCATGCAAATAATATGAATAAGTGGGTGAAGGATTGAATAAATCACTCAGATTAAGCACAAAATATATCATAAAATATGGGTTTATCAACCTCCCCACACTTAAACAATAGCATGTCCTCATGCTAAGTCCAAGAGTAATGTTAGGTTAAAGTGGTGGAATGCCATGCAATGCAATCTAATCTAAATGCAACTACCTAGATGCATCATGCAATTTTAATTTTTGTTCACTTGTATATAAAGCTTGCATGTAGTTGAATTAATTCACATTCTCAAGGAGTCATATATATATATATTTATATATATATATAGCCAAACCTTAGATAGTTGATAAAGTGCCTTTACAATTGAAATGGGAGAGAAAAACATTTTATAAACTTGCAAGACAATTAATAATTTCAGCAGAGATATATGTTAATGAGCTATTGAACCCTCACTGAATTTTGTGTTTACTCTCTAGTCACTCAGTGTTTATTTGGTTAATCACTCTATTCTTCTTTTTAGTCTTACTTTCTATAACTTTGTTCTTCATCTAGCCAATCAACAATTATAGAATATAGACATACCAAAAATCATGAGGTCTTTAGTTAAGGTTGTAATGGGGCCAAGGTAAAGATAAGGGTATATGTATAAGGCTAAGTGAGCTAATAAGTGAATCCTTAATTAGTCTAAGATCTCACCTAATATACATACTTTGTAAAGCAAAGCTTCTTTACCTATTTTCCTATATTTTCCCACTTTTGATGTTACATGCTCATGTTTCAATGTTTATTATTTTTAACCCATGTGCATTGCTTTATTTCACATTTGGGGAATTCTTTTGTATCCTCTTTATTCAACTACTGAAAAATAACACTTTTTTTTAATGCACATGGTAATTCAATTATTTTGATTTCACATGAGCATGCTTCCCAAAACTTTTATTTTGAATTATTTTATTCTTTTCAACTTTTTTACCTTTTGTTTTTATCATCCATGTTCCCAATAGGTTTCCAATACTTAAACAATTACATAATTTCTATCTTAAGCTAACCAAGGATTCAACTTGAAATTTTTATTTTATTTTTCTACTTAAGGCTAGTAATGTGGCTGATAGAATAAGAGGGATTTAAAGGCTCAAGGGGGCTAACAAGGGTGATGTAAAAGGTAGGCTATTTTGGGATAAGTGAGCTAAAATCAAATAATGGCCTCAATCACTCTCTTGGTATGTATTTCTATTCTATAATTGGACATATAGATTAAAACAAAGTAAAGAACACCAGAATAAATAAGAAGGGCAGAACACACAGGAATAAAATTTATGGTTTGAATGTAACCATACAATTAAGCTCAAAACTCACAGGCTGTGTGTTCTCTAGCTCAAAAATCATTTATCAATTATGTATGTCATGCAAGTAAAATTAAAAGTTCCCATTATTCTCAATGTAAAATTTATTTTGAATGGCTTTAAAGTTTGTGTTTCTCCTTGATGAAATGTTGTTAACTAACTAACATATAATGCTATATATACAAGGTGTGGGTTGTTTCTATTATGTTCAAGTTCCTAGTTTACTCCCTTTTTATATTTTTCAATTTAAACTAAGCTATCTTATGCTAAAAAGGGTAAACTACACTAATTAATCCACAATTTCTATAACTAAGAAGTTAGAATTGCTACTAAACTAAATGGCTAAAATATGAACTGAAAATGCGAAATGCAGAAAATAGAGTATAAATACATGGAAATAGCAATGTATAAGTACTGGGAGAATAAAAATAAAAATAAAGAGAAAAATACAGAAAAGTAGCAAAATAAAATAAAAAGAGTCTGTAGTGGTTCACCAAAAAATACGCCAGAGATGGTAACCTCCCCACACTTAAAATGAAGCATCGTCCCTGATGCTCACTCAAGCAGGGTGTGAAGGGGTGTCATCACTGGAAGGATGGGTAGCTGGAGTCTCTGTGGTGGTGGTTTGAGGATCTGCATGCTGCAGAGGAGGTGCTGACTGGATAGGGATCTCGGGGTCTACAGCCTGAATTTGAGGTGGAGCCTTCTGATGTGATGTGGCCTGCTCTGTGTTTGCCTGCGCAGCCTCGCTCTGTGGATGGGTCTCTGCCTCGTGATCATCCGCCTCCTCCTCAGATGCCTCGGATGGTGTGTCAGGCTCGGAGGGGATGTCACCAGATCGTATCATCAGCTTCAGGTGCTCATAGCGTCGCTTGTTGCGACGCTCCATCTGGTCAAGCCGTCAAAACAGGCGGTGCACTAGATGATAGACGAGCTCTGGGGCTGGATGAGGTGCAGTGGTGGTGGCAGGGGTAGCTGTAGAGGAAGAGGGGCTGGCAGATGGTATGGCTGTCTCAGCAGTAGTAGTGAGGAAAGGAGGTCTGTAGCCCAAAGCCAGAAAGTTCCTACTGTGAGGGATAATCTTCTTGCATTCTGCAGCAGGTGGCTTTTCATCAGCATCCTCCCAAGGCACGTCAGCTCGACGGCCTAGCTGTGTAATCAGATAAGGAAAGGGAAGAGTGCATCGGACGTGGACCCTGGCCATATAATACCGGATAAAGCGTGGCAGGTACAGGTCCTTACCCTCCATCACACACCATAGGAAGGTGATCATAGCGGCAGGTATCTCAGTCTCGTGAGTGCTCGGCATGATGAAGTTGCTAAGTATATGATGCCATAGCCGAGCCTCATCATTCAAGTAAATCCGCTTGATTCCCTTTGGCATGGTAGTGTTCTGACCCATAATCTAAGGAACGGTCGGGTCAAGGGTTATCCTGGCCTTGACTGCATCCCAATCAAACTTCATGAAGCGCATATCCTCCTCAGCTTTTTGATATCCATCCAGCTGATTAGATTTAGGCAGAAGTTTCAGAACATCTTCAATGGCCTCTTCAGTGACCAGAATCTGTTTCTCTCTTAGGTTCACTGCATCTAGGGAAATTTTGAAGTAATTGCAGTAGAATTCCCTTACCCAAGATGCATTGACCTCAGTCAGGTTTCTTTCCAGGAAGAACCAGCCTCTTTGTTTGATATGATCAGAGGTTTATTGCTGGAGTTCTTCTGGGATCTTCAGAGTCCTCTCCAGGTATAGGTTCCTGGAGGTCGCAAACACCGGATACTTTAGCTCACAGTATCGGTTTGCAAACTTTACTGGATCAGTGGCAGGGAGTAACTGGTCGGCCTTCTCCTGTGGGGTAAAGTTCTTCTCCCGCCAGGAGTCATCGTGCATGATATCCATGATGGACATAGCGGATACTCCTCTTTTACGTTTGTCAATAGTTGCCTTTGCTTTTCCCTTTCTCTGGGTGGCAGACATCCTGAAAAATAAAAAACCAGGATATAAGAAAAACAGGAAAACAAATAGGCAAATAGTCAAAAGAAACACAAAGTGGCAAAAGAGCAATAGGATAAGGAAAATGTGTTAAGTAAATGTGCATTAAGGATTGTATAGGAGTTAAAAGTCTGAAAAGAAGAATTCACAATCCAAAATGTAATAGAAGGCATGTTAATTAGGAAAAATTATCAGTATGCCATGGTTAGAAGGTTAAAGAGAAAGTGAAAAACCAAGAAGAGAGAGTATGAAAGGTTATGTTGGTTAGAATTGAAAAAGAGTGTAAGAAGTTAAAATTAGTGAGTTAGGAAAAAGTGGGTTAATGTAAGTGGCATAATGATAAGTTTCTAAGTAACAAGCATTCACAATTAAGGGCTACAGGTAACTCATAACCAAATAAGGAAATTAGGTTGATGATGATTCAGATAGATATAGAAATAGCAAAAAATTGGAATCTAAGCATCAAAAATGCAATATATGAACCAGGGAATCAAAAAGAATAGGAAAGCTTGCCCTGGCATTCATGAATTGGTTTGGTTAAATCTAAGGAAAGCACAGTTGAAAATGTCAAAACCAAGACATGAATGGAAACATTTTACAGAAATTTGGGCAGCATTTCGGCTAAAATTGGATTGTCCCGGAAAATAAACAGCAACAGAATAGTTCATATGAATCAAAATTAAAGCTGCAATTAAATAGTATGAATAATAAAGAGCATAGCAGCATGAACTTTAAGAGCAGCATATGAACATTACTAAACTTCACAGCAATAGCAGAATTGCAAATTGACAAAACAAGAAACACGAACAGTGCAATCAAACAGGCCTAAATCCACTAACCACATCCTAGGCTACCTAATAACCTAGAATCCACTACAACATGCATATCTAACTAGCCTAAATATGAATATAAACAGAAAAATATGAATTAACTACGAATGGATAGAAGGGTGGCGTTCGTCGGAACCTGGTGGGCGAATTAAGGAGAGTGGGGCAGAGAGGTGGCTGGGGATGGTGGCGGTGGTGTCTAGCACGGCGGAGGAGGGTGGCGCGGTGGCGGTGGCTCCTGTTCGGGGGCAGGGAGGGAAAGGTAGGGGTAATGGGGTAGGGGGATAGGAGAAGGAAGGGGGGCGTGGGTGGCGCTGGGCGGTGACGGCGACGCAGTGGTGGTGATCGCGGAGGAGGGCAGGGGCGGTGGAGGGAGGAAGAAGAAGGAAGAACAAGAAAGAGGGGGGAAGGAAGGAGGTGGGTGGCGGCGGTGTCTGGGTGGTCGGTGGGGTGGCGGTCGTTCAGTGATGGTGGCTGGGTGGTGCTGGTGTGATCGGAGAAGAAGAGAGGAAGGAGAAGGGTTTGGGGGTGCGCGAATGGTAGGGTTCGTGTGACTGGGGGGTTATAGATTTGAATCCACACGATCGCGTGGGGCACGCGGTCGCGTGGCTGAAGTGAAATGGGGGTCGACGCGATCGCGTGAGTGGCGCGATCGCATGGAATAGCTAAAAGAGTGAATGACGCGATCGCCTGGGGCATGCGACCGCGTCGCTGGAAATTGTGCTAAATGCACGAATCCAGCGTCGTTTTAGCGCAACTCTCTATCTCCTTTTGGGGTGTTGTGTAATCCATGCGACGCGATCGCGTCGCTCACGCTGTCGCGTGGGATTGATGTTGTGCAAGTGATGCAATCGCGTCAGGGACGCGATCGCGTGGGCCGTTTGTGCGAAACGGACAATGGCCGCACGATTCCAGCATAACTTTCTGGACGTTGGATCTTTACGCCGATCTCCAGATCACGCGGCCGCGTGAATGACGTGGTTGCGTGGGAAGTGTTTTTCGCAACTTGACGCGATCGCATGAATAATGCGGTCGTGTCGCGCACCCTTTTTTTTTATGCAGTATGCGGAATGCAATGATTAATATGAATGCGATGCAAACTAAATAAAATAAAATAAAACTTGAAAGCAAATAAAACTAAATAAAAATTTAAAAAGGAACGATCATACCATGGTGGGTTGTCTCCCACCTAGCACTTTTAGTTAAAGTCTTTAAGTTGGATATTGGATGAGCTTCCTGTTATGGCGGCTTATGCTTAAATTCATCCAGAAATTTCCACCAATGCTTGGAATGCCAATAGCCTCCGGGGTCCCAAACTAGGCATGTGAAGCTTCTGAGCAGCTTCAAACAGATTGTCAGGCTCCCGGGGTGATGATTGTCAGCATAGATTCCAAGATCCCAAACTTTGCTTTTAAATCCGCCTTCGTCTTGATCTATACTTTTCCATCTGGGCGATTTAGAAATTAGATTCTCACCAGGATAACCAAACGTTTTCCGAGATCCATCCGATTGATCATGATGCCAATCCGTGCACTTCGAGTTGAAGCATGGAACCTTATTAAACCTTGTGCACCAGCTCTGAGTACGAGCCATTTCCCGCTTACTCTTAAAGCCACAGAGAGCTCTAAGCTGGCCATCTATTTCAAGCAAACCATATTCAAGTGGAAAAATAAAGCTAAAGGTTAAGGATTGTACCCACTTGAAACTTGTACTGGGTGGTAATGGCCTTGGGATAGGTGGTTCCAGTGGTTTTGTGAGTTCTACTCCCTTGTGCTCTTCTATGAATTTCTTCACTTCTTTGCAAGATTCTTCAAATGTATCCATGTCCTGATCAAAGCTATCTATGTCTTCCTCATCACTTAAGTCATAGACTAGAGGTTGAGAGAAATCTACCTCCGTATCACCTTCGCATTCACTTGGGGAAGATTCTTCGATCTCAGAGAATTCACTCGCGGATGCAAGTTCATTACGTGGGGGTTGGGCACTGTCCTCCTTAGCATCAATTGTAACGTCCTTGATAGAATTTTCCACAACTCTGGATTCCCATGGAAGTTCAGCGTCTCCTAAGTCTTCAACCAACTCTTCTTCTTTAATAATGACAGCTTCCTCTACTTGTTCCAGGATGAAGCCATGCTCTGTCTTGTCCACTGGAGTTTCTAGTATCTCCTTCATGCTACGCTCTTCGTTAGATTATCCACACGGGGCTGTGGGAGATCCTTGAATGTTCGAACATCTAGAAGATAATAGACTTACTGCTTGCTCCAGTTGATGAAGGGTTGTTTGAAGTTGATCTATTGTTTTCTTGAGGCGAACCTCTGATTCTCAGGGTGATAGATTTGGATATGGTACATGGGGAAGTGGTGATGTTTGGGGGTAATTAGACTGGAATCGGGGTAGATGAGGATCATACGGTGGTGAATGGTGAAAAGGAGCTTGTGAGTATGGTGGTTCGAAGTTATGTTGAGAGGATGGTCTATAAGCACATGGTGGGGCTTGTGGGTAATTGCAAGGTTGTCCACCATGTCTATTGGCTTGGTATGCATTGTAGAATGGTCTTTGTCCATGATATCTTGGAGGGTGTTGTTGCCTAAAGGGTTGATCAGATCCTCTTGGCTCCATCCATCTTTGATTGTTTTGACCTTGATGCATGTTCCTGTTATAACTTCCATTCCTTTCAATAACATTAGAACTAAACTCAAAGCGAAAGGGGTGAGAATTCATAGCAGCTAATAGAAATAAAAAGGGGAAAATAAAGACAAATAAACAAGTAAAAGAAAAATATTTACAATAACCAATAATAAGGCACACGATTGCAGTTCCCCGGCAACGACGCCATTTTGATGAGAGAACTTTTGCGTGGTCTAGAAATTTGTGGATAAATCCTCGTTGCAAGTATAGTTTCTAAACCTTCAAAAGTCCTTTCATACAAACGTTTTGGTTGTCACAAGTAACAAACCCCTAAATAAATTGATAACCGAAGTATTCAACCTCGGGTCGTCTTCTCAAGGAACTGCAGGGAAGTATGTTCTTATTATTGGTTATGGAGATTGTAAATTGGGGTTTTGAGAATGAGGAGCGAATGGTTTAATTAGCAAATAAAGTAAATGAAGAATAAGCAATTTAAATGGCAAGTAAAATAATTAAATGACTGTAAATAAACTTTTGGCAAGGTATGAGAAATTGGAGGTACTATCCTGGTTATCCTTATCAATGATGATGAGAATTGAATCTTAATTCCATTTTGTTAACCTTTACTAAGGCAAAGGAAGGTCAAGGGATTAATTGGTTTGATCTTCGAATCCTATTTATTTCCTAAGAAAAGATTGGGATTATTGAAGTTCAATTTAATTAACAAAGATAACAATTATCAATCATGTTTGAGTTTGATAACTCCTGAGTTACTGATTTCTTAACCAAGACCAAAAGGAGAAAAGTAAATCTACTAGAATAAAAATGTCTTCAGATGGGAATAACAATAATGTAAATAAAAGAAAGCAATATTAAACTGAAATACCTCAAATAACATTAATTCAAAAGAGTAATCTGTAACATGGAAGAATTCATAAATTAAATTGCAAAAGTAAATAAAAGGGAATATTGAACCTGATAAAGAGATAATCCTGAAAGTGAATAAAATCCTAATTCTAAATCCTAATCTTAAAGAGAGGAGAGAGAGGAGAGAACCTCTCTCTAAACTAAATCTAAATCATGAAAACTAACTAAAGTGGAGACACTCCTTGAATGGATGCATTCTCCCACTTCATAACCTCTGGTCTATGCCTTCTGGACTTGGATTTAGGCCAATAAGGGCTTCAGAATTTGCTATGAGCGTTTTCCGCAATTTCTGGTGCGTGGCCTCTGTCACGCATCCGCGTGGGTAACGCGGTCGCGTCATTCGGAGTTTTCCTTGTCACGCGGTCACGTCAGTCATGCGACCGTGTCATATGTGTTTCGCTCGAGGCACGCGGTCGCATCAGTCATGCGGCCGCGTCAATGCCTTTTCGCGCTGGCATGCGGCCGCGTCGCCCATGCGATCGCGTGGCTGCCAGTTTCTTCAAAAACTCTGTTTTGTGCTTTCCTTCCATTTTTGTATGTTTCCTTTCCATCCTTTAAGTCATTCCTGCCTTAGAAGATCTGAAACTACTCAACACACTAATCACGGCATCGAATGGAAATAAAGGTAATTAAAATAATTAATTTTAAAGCATAGGAAACATGTTTTTCACATATATCACATAATAAGGAAGGGAAAGTAAAACCATGTAAATAATATGAATAAGTGGGTGAAGGATTGAATAAATCACTCAGATTAAGCACAAAATATATCATAAAATATGGGTTTATCAGTGAGAGCTTAGGTTAATCAAAGATTCAAATTTCAAGCTCACTTGATCATATGCATCCTACCTTGACCCTAGCCCCATTACAACCTATGAATAAGTCCTCATGATGAATGTATGCATGCATTGAATAATTGTTAATTGTTAGATGAAAAACAAATCTTGGAAAGCATGAGTAGAAGAGAACTGAGTGATCAACCCTATACACTTGAGCGATTAGAGCGGATACACTTCCGGTGAAGGTTCGATGCTCAATTCCTTATTCCCGGCTTTCATGAGCTTTTCTTCTTGCAAGTCTATTTAAACTTCATTTTGATATTTGAATTGGTAGAGTTTGTGAGTCGTCATATGACCTTTGCCCTACTTGCTTATATATATTCTTGGAGATTGATTTACTTTTGACCAAGTAGGTAGAATCATTTTGCATTTAGTTGCATTCATGTAGATAGGTGACGTGGCGGAAATTGGCGAGTTAAGAATTGTTATAAGAGGTACGTTGCAAGTATAGTTCTTAACCAACCAAAAATCCACTTATCAATTTAGAAGGGTTGTCACAAAATTAAAATTAAAATACTGGGAGTATGAATCCAAGGTCGTCTCCCAACGAGTTGCAGAAAGATGTGCTATTTTATTAATCAGATGTTTTCAAAAAATGGTTGAGTTGCTAAATAGGATATTAAATCAGAAAATTTATGTAATTTAAATAAAAACCTTGACCGGGAGTAGATTAGTTGGAAGCCCTATCCTTGATGGAGTTCTCCCAAGATAAAAGTGATAATTGAAGGTTGCCTGCTCAGTTATCCTTTACTAGATAAAGGAAAGTTAAGCAAGTTGGAAGTTAGTTTCTATTCACCAGTTCTAATCCTCTCCCTTGGGAAGGACTAGTGTCAGTGATTAGAGGGCGACCCAACGCGAAACCCAACTATAATTTTACTCTTGAGCATCCAACTCAAGGTCCTCCTTTCAATCAACTCCCAATCAAGTTATGGAACTACTCGCTCATTATGATTGTAAAATCCACAAAATAAGAAAAGGAAATATTGAAAGACATGATAAATAATAATCAAAAGGATCAATTAAAAATAAAAATAGTCTTGTATTAATAAATTCTAAAAATAATCCAATAATAATTCTGAGTAAATGAAGGATATAGAAGAGTAAGTGACAAGTAAGGAAACAAAATAAAATGACGAAGTCTTGACGGAGGTAATAACTCTTCTCAATATCCCAGTCCAAAAAGCAATAAAATCAAAATCCTAAGAACTATGAATGTGTAGAGAAAAAACCTAGAGGAGAAGTAAAATCAGATCTAAAACTAAAATTATGCGGAATGAATGTTGTGTTCTATTTCTGAATGTTCTCTGGCTCTAATCTGCTTTTCTGGGCCAAAAACTGGGTCAAAACAGGGCCAAAATTGCCCCCAGCGAATTCTGCAGATCCTGCAGATCGCGCATGTCACGCGATCGCGTCATTCACGCGTTCGCGTCTTCCAGCGTTTTGCCTTGCCACGCGTGCGCGTCGTCCACGCATTCGCATCACTTGTGTAGTTTCCAATCTGCGCAGTCGCGTGAGCCATGCGTCCGCGTCACTGCAATTTCCTCTATGTCGCGCGGTCACATGAGCCATGCGTCCGCGTCACTTCTCGCTGGTCATCTCCTCAATTTCTTGTGTTCCTTCCATTTTTGCAAGCTTCTTTTCCAATCTCCAAGTCATTCATGCCCTATAAAACCTGAAACACTTGACACACAGATCATGGCATCGAATGGAATAAAGGAGAATTAAAATGCAAAATTAAAAGTCTCTAGGAAGCAGCTATTCAACCATGAAGTAATTTCGGGAAGGAATTATAAATGCATTCTAATCATATGAATAAGTGGGTAAAAATTTGCTAAAACCACACAATTAAGCACAATATAAACCATCAAATAATGGTTTATCAATAGGTTTATATAGTTTCTTTACATTGAATAAATCTTCATACCCCTTTTCTTGTCCTTCTTTATTCTTAGCATGAGGAAATGCTTGGTTTAAGTGTGGGGAGATTTGATAAACCCCGATTTTGTGGTTTATCTTGTGCTTAATTTGAGAGATTTTATCACCTTTTCCCACATTTATTCAATGAAATAGCATGGTTTTACAATTCTCCCTTGATTTGTGCTTAAATGTGAAAACATGCTTTTTAGGCCTTAAAATAGCTAAATTTAATTCACTTTAATTCTATTCGATGCCTTGACATGTTTGTTAAGTGGTTTCAGGTTTAGAAGGCAAATTTTGGGTTGAAGGAATGGAGAAAAAGCATGCAAAGTGGGAGAACTTATGAAGAAATGAAGGAACCACAAAGCTGTCAAGCCTGACCTCTTCGCACTCAATCGACCATAACATGAGCTACAGAGGTCCAAATGAGGCGGTTCCAGTTGTGTTGAAAAGCTAACATCCGGGGCTTTGAAATGATATAAAATTTGCTATTTGTTTCTTCGCGTTTAGGGGCTCGCACGTGCCATGTATGCATGCGCACCGATGCTGCTCGTGGCCCACTAAAGTGAAATTGCCCCTAGCGATTTCTGAAGCACTTTGGGGCCAACCCAACTTATTTCTGACGCTATTTCATGCAAAATTCAAGCTTGAGAAATGGGGGAGCAATTGTTTGGTAGTATAGCATCATGTAGGTTAGTTTCTAGAGAGAGAAGCTCCCTCTTCTCTCTAGAATTAGGTTAGGTTAATCTTTTCTAGATCTAGGTTCAATCACATGTTTTCATCTTGTTTCTTTTATGAATTGTTGCTTTTACTCTTTCATTCTCATGATTTGTAATGTTAATTTCCCTTTTTGCTTTCTCTTGTAATGATGAACTCATGTTGAATTTGGATTTTCTTTTAATGAGATTTGATAGTTGATGTTTCTTTATGGTTGAATTGAGTTGTGATCTTACTTTCCTTGCAATTGATAGTTGGTAGATTTATTATTCTTGCACTTTTACCATGCTTTCCTTTTATGCCTTCCAAGTGTTTGATAAAATGCTTGGTTGGATTTTAGAGTAGAATTTTATGCTCTTGGCTTGGGAAGGTAACTTTGGAACCCTTGAGTTACTAATGTCCAAGTGATTGACGATTGGGAGCCATTAACTCTAGATCTCACTAATTGATTTGGTGGAGAACTAGGACTTATGGACTTGGATTGATATAGCTCACTTGACTTTCCTCTACTATTAGTTAGGGGTTGACTTAATGGGATTGATCCTTGCCAATTCTAATGTTGTGGTTAGTGATAAGGATAGAGATCCTTGACCACCAACCTTTGCCAAGACCTAGTTAATTGTTCATTTATTTTCTTGTCATTTATTTTATTGCCCCTTTATCAACCAAAACCCCTTTGTTCTTCATAGCTAATAATTGAGCATTTCATTGCAATTCCTTGTGAGACGACCCGGAGTCTAAATACTTCGGTTATAAATTTATTGGGGTTTGTACTTGTGACAACTCAAATTTTTGATTGGGAGGATTGTTTGTTGGTGTAGAACGAGAATTCATTTTGTGTGAAATTCTATACCGACATGACAATTTTCTTAAATCAGATACCAACTGAAGGATTCTCAAAAAGGGGACAGAGTGAGATTGATATACCAGCAGTTGGAGACAAATCCACAAACTGATGATTACTACACAATCAACAAGATACTCTCACTGGAGCATGTGGAGATTGACCATTAGCGCACAGGAAGAAGGCTCACAGTGAGAGGAGACAAACTGAGGCACCACAATCATCAACCACCCTAACAAGGGACCAATGTCAAGCTAGTGACAATAAAAGAGCGCTCCATGGGAGGCAGCCCATGATTTAATATTCTTGCTGTTATTTTAATTTCAATAAGTAATGGTTATTTTGGCATAAATTTTAGCTCTCATGAGTAGATTTGATAATTGCACACATTATTTTGAAGCATATGCTTGACTCCTAAGTTTGCTGTGCCTAAAGGCACTTTAAAATAGCTTTTCATGCATAGTTGACTATAGAACCAATTTAGGATATATACTCATTCAATTTGTTTAAGTATATAGCCAAACCTTAAGTTTGGTGTCTGTATATGCTATGAATTTTAAGAAAGTCATCTTTACTCAAAGGCTCAAATTCATGAATAGATAAACCATACATTGCATCATTTTATGAGTTTATGGTAGCATGGTAGCAAATAAAATGTTCCTTATAATGAATATACCAATTGTGATGGATATTCATTGGATTTTATATAGATAACTTAGAAGAAAACAAGTTTGGTGTTTACCAAAATTTTTTTCAATTTCTAAGGGGCATGGTTGGTTATTCACACATAAGGAACACATAACAACATTTTCCTTTTATATATATGCTACACCACCGTATGAAATTGAAATTAAGGTCACTAATTGTTTGATTCACGTGGATAGGAGTAAAGAAGATTGAGAAGGAGACAAAAGAAGGCATGCACGGACGGTCATCCCAAGGAGAAAAGGCAAGTCACGTGTGTATGTTTGGGAAGCACAATATCGCATGGAATCAACACCTTGGAGGCCGAACCACATGCAACCAATGAGGGAGCAATCCTTGCCTTCATCCATCTCCACATGCACACCATCCATTTCATGGATTTTTAATAATGAATTGCTCAATCCCAACCTTCCTTACAACTCAACCGGATCCTCAACTCTTTGCTTTGTTTCATGCCCTGGCTATAAATTGGCAATGATACTTCCTGAGTTCACATATCCTTTCTTTTTCTATGTAAGACCTCCTCAATTATTTACCTTTGTTTCACTCAAACATTCCTTAAGCCACACACCTTTGCTTTCTTCGTATAAGCCCCCTCACAAAGTACATTGTTCTTCTCTCACCCAAAGACACCACACAGCACCTTACCTCCCCTTACTTCCATCACAACCGTGCCTTAACTGAAGCCTATCTTTTCTTCTCCCTTCTCTCCTTCTTAATTCATGGCTTCATCAAGTTCTAGAAGAAGGAAAGGAAAGGAACCTGCAGTAGCCGAACCACCAACTTATGATACCAAAAGATTTAAGTCTCCATTTCATGAATCAAGGTATTATAGGCTAATAAAATCAAAGAAAGTCATTACAGAGACGGAGTTCAGACTGAAAGATGGAGAATATCCCATCATAAGAAGAATAGAGGCAGAGAGGAGATGGGAACTTCTTTGTGAACCTCTCACAGACATTAGTGCAGTCATGATAAGAGAATTTTATGCAAATGCTGTGAGGACAAGCAAAGACAGCCCTTCCTATAAGAGTTATGTTAGGGGGGTTGAGGTAGATTTTAGCCCACCATCCATTATGAGAGTCCTACAGATAAGGGTGATATCATATGGAGAACCCAGCTTTGAAAAAAGACTGTAGGGTGAGAATGACCCTGATGAGATATTAAATGGGTTATGTTATGAAGGCAAGGACTGGAAAAGAGACTCAGAGGGAGCTCCAAGCCACTTGAAAAGAATGGATCTCATACCAGAAGCTAAAGGTTAGTCTGAGATAGTGAGAAGATCCATCCTCCCTACTGCAAATACATCTGAGGTCACAATCAATAGAGAAATCCTGACATATTGCATACTTAGGGGAGGAGAAGTCAATGTACCTCGGCTCATCGCAGATAGCATTCAAGAAATAGCTGAGGATACTGGTAAATTCTGTAGGCTTGGTCACCCAAGTACTATTCTGAGGCTGTGCAAAAGAGCTGGAGTACTCTTTGAGGATGAAAATACTGAGAAGGTAAAAGGAAGCAGAGGGATCACCAAGCAAAGCATGGAAGGTGTCAATGATGACACTGACAATCAGCAAGAAAGAAGAGATCAAGGAAGAAGGAGAAGACCACAAGTGGAGGGGGAACAAGCTCCTAGTGCAATGGATCTGAGCTAAATGCAAAGAGCCATTGAAGAAATGTCTCAACAATACATGAGAGCACAGGAGCAACAATAGGAGCAATACTTGAGGCAACAAGAGCAGTATTTGAAGGATCGTGAGCAACAACAGCATTGGTAGCAACAAATGATGGAGAAGAAAGAAAATTTCCATCTCCAAATATTGGAACAACAGAGAGAGTTTCAGGCAAAAATTCTTGAGGGGCAAGGGGAACAATCAACAAACTTTCAAGAATCATTCAATAGATTGTCCCTATGACAGTCCAAGTATGTGGAGTACACCCAAAATCTCTACCAATGGAGACATCTATCATACAATTAGGGAGCATAGGAACTTGGACAGAATGGAGTATGACATAGCAACTCAAGCAAAGTTGGACTATGTAGTCCGTAGCATGCCAACATTGAACCAACAAATCAAGCCATTTTAGTAATGCCAAGAGTTGATAGACCATCAGAGAGCACTAGCCAATAAACAGACAACACACATGCAACAAGGCTTGAAGGATATTGGGCTCTGGGATCAGGTAGACCAAATTTGGGATCGAAGGTGCCCTGTTGAAGAATCCCAAGAAAGAAAGAAGAATTCAAAGAGGAAGGGAGAATCCAGCAAAGGGAAAGAGCATGACAACTAGAGGTGGTGGAGTCCCTTTTATAGTTTAATTAAATAAGGATGATGCATATCTGAAACATGATATGCCTCCAAATATTTTATATTCTGCACTTTCATATCTTTAGTAGTTTCCTTGTTAGGATTTGCATTATGCTTGTCTTCATCCTCATCTATCTTGAATTCTAACTTGTTTTCCTTTTTGAATCAATAAGAGAAAATGTTTGAAAAAAGAAAGTGATTGTCCAATGTTGTAGGAATTAGAATGAAGTTTTGTGGTGGTAATAGCTTGATTAAGATGATAAGCTCAATAATAAAAGATGTATAATAGAGTGTTCTTTGTAAGTGTGAACTTGGTTGCTGTCATAAAACCTTTTATTAATGAACATCCCTAGAAATAAAAGCTAAGTAAGAAAGAAAAAGAAAAAGAAAAGCCAAGAGTTGGCAAAGAAACAAACAATAAGGCTAGACACTAATAGCTTGGACCTTAGGACATATGTCTATGGTGCTTTTTGTACTAGGATATGCTTGGATAATTAGGTTCTGATGAGTCTTTTAAAACTTGGTAACTTGGATTAACTAATCCGGGATTACCAACTGAAAGTTCATCATCAAGAGCAACCTAGCTACAAAGCATTTAGTGATCCAAAGAGATGCTGGGCATCAATGTTCCTAAGAGGATTTGTGAGCCAAGTGTCTGTGGTGAAGAAGTTTGAGCAAAATTGAGCCAAAAGGCTGCTGCAACACTTGACACTGAGTTGTCCTTAAGAAATAAGCTTTCTAAGAAAAAGAAAGAAGGAAAAACTAAAAGGGATCAATCAAAAAGCAAGGCATTATGACATCAACTCTAGTGAATCATCAAAGAAGCATTTCTTATCAATCAGCAAAGAATAAGTGAGCTGCATTTTTGTCTGCATAAAACCCCATGGTTTAAATTCTATTATCTGCTAAATTAGGACTTATATACTTCTCTGTTTCATTTCATTTCTTCTCATGTTTAGTGCTTGCTTGGGGACAAGCAAGATTTAAGTTTGGTGTTGTGATGACAAGTCATCTTATGCTAGTTTTACAAGCATTTTTCATTAGTTTCATTAGATTTTATGCACTTTCTTACATAATAAGTAAGTAATTGAAGTAGATTTTCATGATTTTCTTGAATCAATCAAACATCATTTATTTTACACAAAATCATAGGTTTTATGCTAGAATTGATTGATTTTATAAATGATACAAAGATCTAGTGATTTTGGTGGGACTTTGATTAGTTCTTTGGTTGCTTGTAGGTGAAGAAATGATGAAAACAAGGAAAGAAGAGTTTTGGAGCACGCTTTGGACTTTAGGCCACGCTTTTAAAAGCGTGGCCCATGAAAATAAAGCATGGCATTCAAAAGGCAACAAGGAACGTTCAAATTGGTGAACGTAGCGCTCGAAGAGGAAGCACCAAATGGTGCAGCAAAAACCAAGGTAGCGTTCAAAAGTTCCAACGCCACGTTCACTCTAGGAAACGTTTTTGTGCCTCTAAACCAAGGAGAGCTGAGATCAAAGCAAACCAAAGGCTAGCATTCAAAGAAGTAAACGCTACGCTCACTTTCTTTCACTTTCTCCTGATGCTGGCAAAGGAAAGTAAAGCGCACACCAAACATGCGCTGGCCAAGGCTCGAAGACGCACCAAGCATACTAAGGAGGCAGCGTTGGAAAAAGGCAACGTAGCGCTCCCTTTCTTCACCTATTTCATGCCTCTAAGCCAAGGAAAGCAAGCAATCAAGTGTAGCGTTCACAATTTGAACGTAGCATTCAAAGAGTGAACGCTATGGACAAGGAGCTATGGGCAAGGAGGCTTGGAACATGACAAGGCTAAGTGAACGTAGCGTTCACAAGACCAAACGGAGCGCTCCCCTGGGAGCTGACCGATACCTCCAACCCAACTTGAACCAAAGCCAATCGGACCCATCTTTCTTCAAATCCAAAAATCCAAAGGCCCACTCCAAGCTTTGAAGACCAAAATAGAAAGTGTATATATAGGAGTTAATTTGATTTGTAGAGGGACTTTTAGCTCATTTTAGTTTTCTCACTTCTAATTTTCATTTGTTTTTGGGATTTGGGAATTGGATCTAGTTTTCTTTCTGCATATTTATTTCTTTTGCGATTTCTATTGTCTGTTCTTGGATTTTGAAATGAGATTCAAGAGCTCCATTAATTCCTGATCTGAGAATCATCCTTCACTTTTCTTCTCAATTGTTCTAAGAATTGGATCTAAATTTTCTCTTCTGTTTTCAACTTCATTTTCTTCTGCAATTTCTTTTCTGCTTGATCAAGGGAGTAATTGAGATCTAGATCTACTTTTTGATCTCATTGCTCTCCTACGATATTCAATTTCTCTTTTAGAATTTCATAATTGATTTAAGTTTACTTGTTGTTTTGTTTCTTGAAGCAATCTTCCATTTCTGTTCTTGCTACTGAGATCCAGATCTGAATTCCTACATCTCATAGCTCTCTAATTTACTTTAACTTGCACTTTTTAGTTTAATTCTGAATCCTAGTACCCAAATCCTTTTACTCTTCAAGCAATTTACATTTATCAGCAATTTAGATTCAGCAATTTATATTTCTTGCACTTTAAGTTTTTGTAATTTACTTTTCTTGCAATCTAAGTTTCAGCTCTTTTACTTTCTTGCACTTTAAGTTACTGCAATTTACCTCTTCTGCACTTTACTTTTCTGCTCAATTTACCTTCTGCACTTTTACTTTCTTGCAATTTGGCTTCTGTTAATCAAAATCACTCAAATCATCAAATATTCGCTTAACTAAATTAATCACCTAACTAAAATTGCTCAATCCATCAATCCCTGTGGGATTGACCTCACTCTTATGAGTTATTACTACTTGATACGACCCAATACACTTGCCGGAGAGTTTTGTGTGGAATCGTTTTTCCCTGATCAGTGTTGTGTCATCAAGCTGCTGAGTCAGGAGCTTGACTGCACCAGAACCTCTCCTGATCTAAGCAGGGACATCGCGAAAAGTTGTGTTTTTGAGTCACTTCCGGTCCAAATTTCAAAATTTTGATTTTCGTGGTTAGTCTCATTGTGATGAGCCGGTCCCGAATTTTGAGAAAAAATTATATCAATATAATATTCATATATTATTATTTTATTCAAAATATTATATTAATATTTCTTCTGCTGTGATTAATATTGATCTATGTTTATTAATATAATAACTGAGCTAGAAATGTACCGGTAATGGATAATATCGTCATTCTTAGATGAACTTAACAATGTTAATGCTTCATCATATATCTTTTATTCTCATGATTATCTTGTTTCTAGTATCATTTATTCTAGTAAACCTCATGCTTATCCTTTAATAGTGTAATCTAATGTATCTAGTTTTAGTAATTATTTTCTGAATGATATTTTAATACTAAATTCTGATGACTCAGTACCTTATGACACGTGGCTCTCCCAAAGTTAGCCACCATGTGTTTCCTTTCTTTTTCTCCAAGCAAAGGTTTCTTAAGGGAAAAGTAAGAAATACTTGTGTTTTAATACATCTAGCTTTAGTAATTATCCTTTCTTAAGATAAATTTACACAAAAATCTAAGATTATTTTTTATCCTAACCCCATGGCCTCCCATGCATCATCATTGCAATCATCTTTACTTTCTAAACAAGATAGAACACCAAGAGAGAAATCAAGAAAAACTTCCATAGATGCCTAAGCTTCTTTCTCCGTTCTTTCTCACACTAAAACCCTTATTAAAAATTTAATCCGACCAAATTATTCACCTCTTTCTTCTCTTCATTTCTATGTCAACTTTATGGAGTAAATCAAGGTATGATGACTGCTCCTCCTCCTTGAAGTTTCGACCATGGTGGAAAATTAATCTAATCATGTTTTCTTCATGTTTTCTCTTAGGATCTCTTGTTCAATCACCATAGGCTCTAATAAAATGGGATTTCTAGCTGCCTTGAGTTGAGGAAAACCTTCTTTTCATCATTATAGAGCTTTAGTCTTCATGGTTCATATGGTTCTAAAGTTATTTTTATGTTAAATCAGGCTTAAAAGTGCTTTTTGAAGCTTGTTGGTTTAACTTTTGGCAGCTACAAAGAAGGTAAGGTTTGGTAAATTAATCAATGATTGGTTGTGTTCTTAAAGTGTTAAATCAGGTCTTGTTACTTGAGGCTTGATTTTGAGTGTTTATGTGATGATTTGATCATGAATCTTGTTGTTTTAATGCTTGAAAATCAAGTTATTGAAGATTGAGTTGTTGCTACTGGAAAATGTGGCCTTCCAGCTAGAATTTTCAAGAGATTTGATATGTTTTTTATTTTTATTTGATGGCAAAAATATTGCTCTTTGGTTTGGCAAAAATCGAGTAAAGATCGGTTACCGAAAAGATTGAAAAACTAATTGAAAATCAAGTGGACATTTGATGATTTTTTTGGAAAAATGTTTTGGTCCTTGGAGAACAAAGAAACCTTTAAGTTCAGGTTGATTTGAGGTCAAAATTTAATTATTAATAACTTTGGGGTTGAAAATTAATAAATGAAAAGTTGAGGGATGAAGTGCAAATATTAAAGTTAAGGGCGTCAAAATATAATTTTTGGAAGTTTTGAATAAAATATTATTAATTTACCAATAAAATATTAATATATTATTTTATTAATAATATTATTTTATTAATAATAATAAAATATTGATAAAAGGCAGTTTTTTCTAAAAGACTCAGGAAGGCAGTTTTGAGTCCAAAATTCCTTAATTCTCTTTATTAAACACCTAAAGAAATGTATAAGAGAAGGTATTAAGGTATGTAAGGTAATGAAAAAGGAATTAGAAAGTTACAAACATGTTAGGAAGAAAAAGAGTTAAAAGCTATATAGCAGTGTGCTTGACCTTACAGAGTAAGCGGAGAATTGTGAAATGAGATCACTGAGATGTTGTGATGCTTGATTTATGATTGTGGAAAGATAATAAAGATGATTGCTAAGTGATGCAAAGTATGGTTATATGTGATCTATGAGCCTTCGGGCGATGCTTGAGAATATTATGCGCAGACGCCTATATTGCGATGTTACTTCCCAGACAGGCTGCGGTAGAGAAGTACCAGCCCTGCAAGGTGAATGCTTGGTAGAGGCCTAACTCGCATACCTGCGGTATATTGACATTTAAGCAAATACTAGCCCTGCAAGTCGAGAGTACTTGGTAGAGGGTATGCGGTACTTAATCTGGGATTAAGTTCTGGGAAAGCATTATCTGACTTGGAGGGTCAGATTGCATCGGGTGCGGGTCAAAACCGATAAATGAGCTCACTACCTGTAGTAGGACCAGACATGCATCATACTTATTTGTGAATAACTGTGTGATTGCATATTGAGTGTGATTGTGCATCTATTTATTGTTTCCTCTGCTATTTGTGTATTGGCTTATATTCTTGTTTTGTACATATTTGTCTCAACTTAATTATGATTATGTGATCATGGACGTTAAAAATGAACTTAACTATAAATTCTGACCTTACTAAGAACTCTCCAGTTACACCTCTTCAGATAGATATGGAAGTCCTGTTTTACGAGATTGATCATCCGTACGTTCACGAGGACCCAGTGCATGGCAAGTATTACATCTATTGTGTGGTACCTCGTATTCGTAATTATGTAGTACGTGGTAGACCTTTTCAGTACCCAATTAGTACACCATACTTTAAACCTGACGCACCCTATGATTTTCCTCTCTCTTGGATACATCCTAGAGGCCGTAGGATATCTCATCCTGAGGAGCAGATGCCACCTCCACCTGACAACCCTCCTCTACCTGAACCCCCTCTTCCTGATGAGCCTATACTTACACAGCCTATTCATGAAGTACCTCCTGTACCTTTTTTCCTTGATGAGTGCGGTGTTCCTATGTTGCCACCTGAGCTTAATCCCTTACCCAGGCCGATCGAGCCACTTGCTTTTGATGAGTAGTAGGGACATGAGTATGATCAGATTATGGAGCCACCCCCCTTCTCCTGATTGTATCCAGTTAGCCAGTCATCCTTTCATAGTCCGGTGGCCAACAACAGTTCCTCAACTACCATCCAGGAATCGAGGAGGACGAAGAAGAAGAAGATCCGAAGGAGAATCCCAACATCATAGTTATCTCTTTCGACAGCAATGAGCCAAGTGAGGCACCAGCAGGCGGGCATCACCACTTGCCCGGTGGTCTTCGTAAGGTGATTTTGAATCAGGGTTGAAGAGACTTTTTGAGTTGTCCAGTCTAACTTCGATACCTTAGAGTGTCTCCCTTACTTTTTCTAGCATGTTTAGAGGGAATAGGCATATCATAGAGTTCGGCTAGCCTGGGTACAAACTTAGGGTCTTTCTGGACAGGCCAGGCCCTGGGATCTCTTATGTACATATATGTATATATTATTTGAGTCACTAACTAAGGGGTGCTGTATTATAGTTCTGTACTAGTATAACTGAGCCACTTCTGTATCATGATGTAAATTAGAGCGTGTTGTATTGTATACTGCTATCTTCTGTTTTATGTTTGTGAATGTTTATTACTCCCTGTTATATTGGATGTTTGCGACTTTAAACTATTTTTGTTTAAAAAAATTACTCGTAAATTTGCATGGTGTTAACTGCGAACAGGCTTTGATGAAGGCCAAAAGTGGGTTAGAAATTTCACAAATAGAATTTCTTCCTTGCAAGCTGATGAGAGGATAATTTATATGCTTTTTGGCATTATTTTTAGTATGTTTTTAGTATATTTTAGTTAGTTTTTATTATGTTTTTATTAGTTTTTAAATAAAAATCACATTTCTGGACTTTACTATGAGTTTGTGTATTTTTCTATGATTTCAGGTATTTTCTGGCTGAAATTGAGGGACCTGAGCAAAAATCTTATTCAGAGGCTGAAAAAGGACTGCAGATGCTGTTAGATTCTGACCTCCCTGCACTAGAAGTGGATTTTCTGGAGCTACAGAAGCCCAATTGGCGCGCTCTTAATTGCGTTGAAAAGTAGACATCCTGGGCTTTCCAGCAATATATAATAGTCCATACTTTGCCCAAGATTTGATGGCCCAAACCGGCGTTCCAAGTCAGCATAGAAATTTTGGCGTCAAAACGCCAGAACTGGCATAAAAGCTGGAGTTAAATGCCCAAACTGGCACAAAAGCTGGCGTTTAACTGCAAGAAAAGTCTCTACACGTGAAAGCTTCAATGCTCAGCCCAAGCACACACCAAGTGGGCCTCGAAGAAGATTTCTGCCTTACTTACCTATTTCTGTAAACCCTAGGCTACTAGTTTTCTATAAATAGGACCTTTTGCTATTGTATTTTCGGACTTTGATACACTTGATCATACTTTCATAGACCTTTTCACGTTTGAGAGCTCCAAGTTTTTGGCGCCATTGTTGATGATCACAATTTCGTGCACCAAGTTTTTGGCGCCGTTGCTGGGGATTGTTCGAGTTTGGACAACTGACAGTTCATCTTGTTGCTTAGATTAGGTAATTTTACTTTTTATTTTCGAAAAAAATTAAAAAAATACAAAAAAAAATTTTTATTTTGTTCTTCAGAGTTTTTAAGAATGAATTCTAGAGTTTCATGATGATTTGTTGAAGTCTGGCTGGCTGTGAAACTATGTCTAATCTTTTGGACCGAGGTTTCAACTTATCATCACAAGAGCTTGATGATTTCTATCAATCTTGCTGTTGAAAGTAATGATTTGCTAAAGCTTGGCTGGCCATTGGCCATGTCTAGTGTTTTGGACAGGAGCTTCCACTGAAAGCTTGGCTGGCTAGTATGCCATGTCTAATTCCTGGACCGGAGTCTTAAACAATAGCATGTCCTCATGCTAAACACAAACAAGGAGAATGATCAAAGGGTAACCAACTTGTTGAATGCAACTATCTATATGCATGCAAGTATACTATATACTATATATACCTATCTATACCATAGTGTAGTATGAATTTGGTGAAAATAAACCAACAAATTTCCAAGCAAGTATATGGACATATAGGGCTAAGCAAAGATGTAGCTCAATGCAATCACAATCTAGAAATTTATTTAACTCATCAAAACGAAGCAACTTGCAAGAATACATGACAAGAGAGGTGGTGACATAGAATTGAGTGATCGAACCCTCACTAGGTGTGTATACACTCTCAACGCTTGGTGTTTAGGGTTTAATCACTCAAGTCTCCTCTAACCATGCTTTCAAGGATTTGCTTTTCATCTAACAATCAACAAATATGTGATGCATGAATGCAATTATCATGAGGACTTTAGAAGGTTGCAATGGGGTTAGGGTAAGGATAAGATGAATATATCGGTAAGTAGACTAAAAGATTGAATGTTTGATTAGCTTAAGTATCCAACTCAGCCTATATCAATCAAATCACCAAAAATGCATTCTAACCACCCATTACTTATTTTCACACACATTCATGCCTTAGTTTCCATTCAAAACACATATATATTTTTTATTCATTTTTTTTCTTTTCTTTTGGGAAAACCTTTGTCCCCTTTTTGCTATATTATGTTTTTTTCTCTCTTTTTTCTTTTCTACATTATTTTTTTTCCTTTCTCTATGACAAATGCATATGGTTAAAGCAAATTGATACATGAATGTGCACCCATTTTCAAAAATTTTTCTCTTTCAATGCATACCCAATATACTTTTTCATTCACTACCAATGTTTTCCAAAGATTTTCCCCACACTTGAATGACATACACACCTTAACCTAAGCTAATCAAGGATGCAATTCAAGATAAACCATGGTCTTCTGCTTAAGGTTGTGATGTGGTGATCTTAAAAATAATGGGGTAAGTAAGGCTCCAAAAGGGTTAACAAAGGTAGATGCAAGGGGTATGGCCATATGGGTTAGTGAGCTTAAATTCAATGATGGCCTCAATCATGCTCAATGCATTCAAAACCTCAATCATCGGAAATAACGAATCAAGCAAATCTAAGATCACAATCAGAGAAGGAACATAGCACACAATGAACAAAAATATAGGTTAAAATATGTAACCACTCATTAAAGCTCAAAAACTCACAAGGTATTTTGTTCTATCTCTCTTCTATGTTCCACAAAAATCATTCAAGTAAGTTTAAAAATAATTTTCAAAATCAATTCAATAGAACACCTTAAAAAACAAAATTCTTGAAAATCTTTGTTGTTTTTCACCAAAATTATTTCCTATATGTATGTATGTTGTGATGGATGCAATTTTCAAAATTTCCTAGTTCTATTTCTAATTTTCAACATGCAAAAACCAACATGAACAATTAGGACAAAATTAAACTAGGTGCTATACTATTCACATTATCCAATCACAACTTCTATCTATAAACTATATACCATGTAAAAACGTAAAATGCAATAGTTAGATATAAACTATGATATATATATATATATATATACCAAAAGAAAATGCAATGCAACAACCAAATACACTCAAAATATCTACAAGAAACATAATAAAAGATAACAAAAAATGAAGTGCCAAGTCTTCGGGAAAAGAAAATTTATGTCCCAAAAAGTGGTGAATCCTCCCCCACACTTAAGCGTTGCACGGTCCTCCGTGCACGAATACAATCCAGTTAGAAGAAACTCTACGCACTTCACCTTCAGCTGGCGGATGCGGGGGCTCGGGTTGTAGTAAAATTGCTAAGTCTAATGCATTCTTGGCATCTCCATCCTCGGTGTCCTCTTCCTCTACTAGCTCCTTAGCTTTATGTCTCACCTTCAAAAAGAATGAATAAAGTATAATTAGGAATCATAGGGCAAGTAGTACAAAAAGGTAAAGGAGGGAGCAAATACATTGTATGCTTGGAGCAAAAAGAAAATAAACAAGCATTTAATTGAGGTAGTTTGCATAGTGGTGTGGTATGATTTAAAAATAAGTCGGGTGCGTATTCCAATTATGTGCACAGTTAGAATACACACAACGGCCGGTTAAAACAGCATCCACACAATCAAAAAGTAAACATGAGTTCCTAAATTAAATGCCCTAAGATGTAAGTAATAGATGAGCATCAATTAAAGACAAGCAAGCTTAGGAAATTACAACAAGAGTGAATTGAATTTAGAGAATATTGGATATTGAAGGTATGCAAGCGGAAGCGCAAGATTGATATAAAATAGCACAACAAACAATAACCAATTCAATGATGAAGAGAAACTACTTATTCATCCTCAAGAATAAGGAAATAATCACATGAGAAGGTGCTTGTTACAAAAAGTGACAAGCTTGATGAGAATCAAGTCAAGTCGACTCAAAAAAATGCAAAGTATTAAAAAGAAACAAGACCTTGTGATGTGATTGTATTGGTTTAAAAACTATGATGAACAAGTAATTCAATTCAATTCACTAAATTCAATATGCACTTGTTTAAAGTTTCATCAAACAAGAAATCAAATGTCAATTTTCATATTGATTTGGTGCTAGCAACTGAAAGCAATAACAAGTACATTATTGAAGTTTCAAACCAAAATAACATCATAATCATTCAAAAGTGCACAATTCTTGCTTAGAAAGCCAAACAAGGATATAGTCCAACACATATGGTAGCTACAACACATGCATTAAACAAAAAGTTCATTCAAGCATTATATCAAACACATGGTATGTGGTGCACATATTCATCAAATTCAAGCAAAAATTCAAACATCAACAACCCATAATTCAAATTGAACACTTGCAAAGCAACAAACAAACAATTAAGCAAAAGATAAGTTAGATTATCAAAGTTATATAGAGAAAGTGAAAATTAAGTAAGAAAATAAACAAAACAAAGAAGAGGAAAGAGAGAAGAAGAAGAAGAAAGAAAAATAAACAAGAAAGAAGAGAAAGGAGGAGAGAGGTGGTGGCGGCGCTGGCAGCGGCAGGACGGCGAAATGGTGGTCACCGAAAGAAGGGTCTGGGCTGGGGTGGGAGGCGTAGCAGCAAAGAAGAAGAAGAATGGAGCTGCTGGCATGGCAGGGCATCCTTCCTGATTAACGCTCAGAATGGGACCTGTGCACACGCACAAGGACGTGTGCGCACGCACACAAGGGACAAGAAAGGGTATGCGCCCGCACAGAGTGTGCGAGCGCTCCGGGCAGGAAGGGTGTCAAGAAGTGTGCGCATGCACAGTAGACACATTTTTTTTGAAACAGGGCAAAAGGACTATGTGTGCATATGCACAAAGAGGCGTGCATACGCACAGATTGAAAATGTGCTGGGGTGCGCTTACACAGGGTGTGCGAGCACTGTGAACAGAGCGTGTGACAACAAGTGTGCTTACGCACAGGGTTGTGCGCACACACAGATGGCGAAAACTAGGGAAAGTGTGCGTACGCACAGGGTTGTGTACACGCACAAAGCTCTGTTTCTACAACATTTTTAATGTCTCTAAGGCACCACCCATGATATCAATCAAAGGTTTTCAACCCCAAAACATATCATTCTTCAAAAAAACACATGATCAAACATAAAATGCAACTAAATTAAGTCTAGAATCTAATCAAACTTAGCTGATCAAAGAGACAAAATTCAATAAGCAAGAGCTAAAAGAAGAGAAGAGTTAGAAGGATATTACCATGGTGGGGTGTCTCTAACCTAGTACTTTGGTTTAAAGTCCTCAAGTTGGAATTTTTGAGTGAAGCTTGTGTCATGGTGGCTTATGCTTCCACTCATCCTTGAGTCACCACCCAAGTTTGCTCTTCAAAGCTCATTCGGGGTCCCAAACAAAGTATATTAAGCTCTCAAGCAACCTCAAGTAAGCAATTGGGGCCCAAGATGGTTGGTTGTAGAATTGTATGTCTAGATCCCACACTTTGATTTTTCTATCATCCTCTTGTTGATTCTTGCTCTTGCACTTGGATAAACAACCTCCCAAATTTCCTTTGAAGCACCCAATTGAATCTTGAAATCCTCCAAATGGAACCTTGCACCACTTATGCCTTGAATTCCATTGGCAACTTGGTGCACGAAATTGTGATTCACACTTTTCACAACTCCGCAAAACTAACCAGCAAGTGCACTGGGTCGTCCAAGTAATACCTTACGTAAGTAAGGGTCGATCCCACGGAAATTGTTGGCTTGAAGCAATCTATGGTTATCCTGTAAATCTTAGTCAGGAGATTAATTATGATTATCAGTTTGAATTGCGAAAAATAAAAGAGCATGAAATAAATACTTGTTATGCAGTAATTGAGAGTATGTTGGAGTTTTGGAGATGCTTTGTCTTCTGAATCTCTATTTCCCCTGTCTTCTTCTTCACGCACGCAAGGTTCCTCCTATGGCAAGCTGTGTGTTGGTGGATCACCGTTGTCAATGGCTACCATCCGTCCTCTCAGTGAAAATAGTCCAGGTGTGTTGTCACCACACGGCTAATCATCTGTTGGTTCTCACTCATGCTAGAATAGGATCCATTGATCCTTTTGCGTCTGTCACTATGCCCAACCCTTGTGAGTTTGAAGCTCGTCACAGTAATTCAATCCCTGAATCCTACTCGGAATACCACAGACAAGGTTTAGACTTTCTGGATTCTCACGAATGCTGCCAATAGATTCTAGCTTATACCACGAAGATTCTGATTAAGGAACCCAAGAGATACTCATTCAATCGAAGATTCCACACCGGACCATGGCAGAGTAAAGTTGTTTGTTGCAGAAGTGGGTGCCCCCATCACTGATTAGTACTCTAGGGACACCAAACCTGCTGAAGATATGTTTCTGGAGGAACTTCAGCACTGTCTTAGTATCATTAGTGGGTGTGGTAACAGCCTCTACCCATTTGGATACATAGTCTACTGCAACCAGAATATAAGTGTTTGAGTATGATGGTGGGAAAGGCCCCATGAAGTCAATACCCCATACATCAAACAACTCAATCTCCAAGATTCCTTGTTGAGGCATGGCGTAACCATAAGGCAAATTAGCAGCTCTCTGGCAACTATCACAGTTACGTACAAACTCTCAGGAATCTCTATAAAGGGTAGGCCAGTAGAAGCCACATTGGAGGACCTTGGTGGCTGTTCGCTCACCTCCGAACTGGCCTCCATATTGTGACCCATGGCAATGCCACAAGATCTTCTGTGCTTCTTCTCTAGGCACACACCTTCGAATTATTCCGTCTGCACATCTCTTAAAGAGATAGGGTTCATCCCACAAGTAGTACTTTGCATCAGTAATTAATTTTTTCTTTTGTTGCCTGCTGTACTCCTTATGTATGAACCTTGCAGCTTTATAGTTTGCAATGTCTGCAAACCATGGTGTTTCCTGAATGGCGAACAAATGCTCATCCAGAAAGGTTTTAGAGATCTCAATAGAGGGAAAGGACACCCCTTCTACTGGCTTTATCCGGGACAGATGATCAGCCACTTGGTTTTCTGTCCCTTTTCTGTCTCTTATTTCTATATCAAACTCTTGCAGAAGTAACACCAAACTTATGAGCCTGGGTTTTGAATCCTGCTTTGTAAGTAGATATTTAAGAGCAGCAAGGTCAGTGTACACAATCACTTTTGATCATACTAAGTATGATCTAAACTTGTCAATGGCATAAACCACTGCAAGCAATTCTTTTTCTGTGGTTGTGTAATTTTTCTGGGCATCATTTAAAACACGGCTAGCATAATAAATGACATGCAAAAGCTTGTCATGCCTCTGCCCCAATACTGCACCAATGGCATGGTCATTGGCATCACACATTAGTTCGAATGGTAATGTCCAGTCTGGTGCAGAAATAACTGGTGCTGTGACCAGCTTAGCCTTCAGAGTTTCAAATGACTGCAGACACTCTGTGTCAAACACAAATGGCGTGTCAGCAGCTAGCAGATTGCTCAGAGGTTTTGCAATTTTTAAAAAATCCTTTATAAACCTCCTATAGAATCCTGCATGCCCCAGAAAGCTTCTGATTGCCTTAACATTAGCAGGTGGTGGTAATTTTTCAATTACCTCTACCTTAGCTTGATCCATCTCTATTCCCTTGTTCGAAATATTGTGCCCAAGGACAATACCTTCAGTCACCATAAAGTGACATTTTTCCCAGTTTAAAACCAGGTTAGTCTCTTGGCATCTTTTCAGAACCAGTGTCAGGTGATCAAGACAGGAGCTAAATGAGTCTCCATATACTGAAAAGTCATCCATGAAGACTTCCAGAAAATTTTCCACCATATCAGAGAAAATAGAGAGCATGCATCTCTGAAAGGTTGCAGGTGCATTACACAGCCCAAATGGCATCCTTCTGTAGGCAAATACTCTAGATGGGCATGTGAATGCTGTTTTCTCTTGATCCAGGGGATCTACTGCAATTTGGTTGTAACCTAAATAGCCATCCAAAAAGCAGTAATAATCATGACCTGCTAGTCTTTCTAGCATCTGGTCTATGAATGGTAAAGGAAAATGATCATTTCTGGTGGCTGTATTGAGCCTTCTGTAGTCAATACACATGCACCACCCTGTAATTGTTCTTGTGGAAACCAGTATATTTTTTTCATTATGAACCATTGTCATGCCTCCCTTTTTGGGGACAACTTGGACAGGGCTCGCCCAGGGGCTATCAGAAATAGGATAAATAATCCCAGCCTCCAGTAACTTGCTGACCTCTTTCTGCACCACTTCCTTCATGGCTGGATTTAGCCGCCTCTGTGGTTGAACCACTGGCTTAGCATCATCCTCCAATAGGATCTTGTGCATGCATCTAGCTGGGCTTATGCCCTTAAGGTCACTTATGGACAACCCAAGAGCTGTCTTGTGTGTCCTTAGCACTTGAATTAGTGCTTCCTCTTCCTGTGGATTTAAAGCAGAGCTTATGATCACTGGAAAAGTGTCACCTTCTCCCAGAAATGCATATTTCAGGGATGGTGGTAATGGTTTGAGCTCGAGTTTAGGAGGTTTTTCCTCTTCCTGAGGAAGTTTCAGAGGCTCTTTCAATTCCTCTGAATCCTCTAGATCAGGCTGAACATCTTTAAAGATGTCTTCCAGCTCTGATTTGAGGATCTCAGCCATGTTGATCTCCTCTACCAAAGAGTCAATGTGATCAACTTTTATGCAGTCTTTTGGTGTGTCTGGATGCTGCATGGCTTTGACAGCATTCAACTTAAACTCATCCTCATTGACTCTCAGGGTTACTTTCCCTTTTTGGACATCAATGAGAGTGCGTCCAGTTGCTAGGAAAGGTCTTCCTAGAATGAGAGTAGCACTCTTGTGCTCCTCCATTTCCAGCACTACAAAGTCAGTGGGAAAGGCGAATGGCCCAACCCTGACAATCATGTCTTCAATCACGCCTGATGGGTATTTAATGGAGCCATCAGCAAGTTGGAGACATATCCGAGTTGGTTTGACTTCTTCAGTTAAACCAAGCTTTCTGATAGTGGATGTAGGTATTAGGTTGATGCTTGCCCCAAGATCACATAAAGCTGTCTTGGTGCAATCACCCTCTAATATGCATGGTATCATAAAGCTCCCGGGATCCTTAAGCTTTTTTGGGAAGCTTTTCAGAATGACTGCACTACATTCTTCAGTGAGGAGAACTCTTTCAGTTTCTCTCTAATCCTTCTTATGACTCAAGATCTCTTTCATGAACTTGGCATAAGAAGGTATTTGCTCAAGTGCCTCTGCAAATGGAATCTTTATTTCAAGAGTCCTGAGATAGTCTACAAAGCGAGCAAATTGCTTATCCTGTTCCTCCTGGCGGAGTTTTTCAGGATAAGGTATCTTGGCTTTGTATTCCTCAACCTTAGTTGCTGCAGGTTTATTTCCATTAGAGATGGTTGGAGAAGCCTTTTTAGAGGGGTTGCTATCAGCACTTGTGTGTCTGATCCCTCTCTGGCATTTGGATGCCAGGGTTAGAAGCTTGATTGGCATTAGACGCAAGCTTCTTACCTGTTTCTGGCGTTTGAACGCCAGAGCTGAGCTTCCATTGGGCGTTTAATGCCAGCTCCTTGCCTGTTTCTGACGTTTGAATGCCAGAATTGTTCCTCTCTGGGCTCTTATTGTCCTCAGAGGGATGTTGGATGATACTTTGCTCATCCCCTGTCAGTTGTTCTTTCCTTGGCTTTCGGCTGCTCTGAAGTGAGGTATTTAATATTTTTCCACTTCTTAATTGAACTGCCTGGCACTCTTCTGTTATCTACTTTGATAACTGCTATTTTGTCTGATTCAATTGTGCCTCCATATTTTTATTAGCATTTTTAGTGTCTTGTAGCATCTCTTTGAATTCTGCTAGCTGTTTTGTTAGAAAGCACAATTGTTGATTGAGTTCAGCAACTTGTTCCGGAGGACGGAGTTCAGTAGACACTGCTTTGGCTTCTTCTTTTATGGAGGATCCATTACTTATGTACAGATGCTGGTTTCTAGCAACTATATCTATAAGCTCTTGAGCCTCTTCAATAGTTTTCCTCATGTGTATAGATCCACCAGCTGAGTGGTCTAGGGACATCTGAGCTCCTTCTGTAAGCCCATAGTAGAAGATGTCTAACTGCACCCACTCTGAAAATTTTTCAGAGGGACATTTCCTTAGCATCCCTCTGTACCTCTCCCAGGCATTATAAAGGGATTCATCATCCTCTTGTTTAAAGCCTTGGATATCCAGCCTTAGCTGTGTCATTCTTTTTGGAGGGAAATATTGATTCAGGAATTTGTCTGATAACTGTTTTCATGTCCTTATGCTTGCTGTGGGTTGGTTATTTAACCACCTTTTGGCTTGATATTTTATAGCAAACAGAAATAGTAACAACCTGTATACATCCTGATCTACCTCCTTGTCATGTACTGTGTCAGCAATTTGCAAGAATTATGCCAGAAACTCGGTAGGTTCTTCCTGTGGAAGACCGGAATACTGGCAGTTTTGCTGCAACATGACAATGAGCAGAGGATTTAGCTCAAAACTGCCTGCTTTGATGGAGGGTATACAGATACTACTCCCATATGCAGTAGTAGTGGGATTAGCATATGATCCCAGAGTCCTTCTGGACAGTTCATTTCCACTTAGATCCATGATGGATAAAATGGAATTGATATGAATTGTAAAAAAGATATATTTTTGTTTTTATTTTATTGAAGTAGAACAAACTAAATTATTAAGATAAATAAAAATAATAAGATAAAATAGAATAAAATAATTAGAAATTTAAAATGTAATTTTCGAAAACCAAGGGAAAAATAAATTTGAAAATGAGAATAATTGCTTAATTGAGAAGATTTGAAAAACTCTGTATATGATTTTTGAAAAAGATTTTGAATTTTGAAAAGATTTGATTTTAAAATAAAAATCTAAATTTTTAAAAGTAATTTTCGAAAGTTAAGTTTAAAATAAAGAGAAAAGATATTTTTTAATTTAATGAGGAAAGAGAAAAACAATAAAATGACATAAGACTTAATGTTTTTAGATCTAATGCTCCTTATTTTCGAAAATTTTGGAGGGAAAACACCAAGGAACACCAAACTTAAAAATTTTAATATCAAAACACAAGGAAGACTCAAGAACACTCTGAAGACTCACAAGAACAACAAGAACATGAAGAAAGGACACCAAACTTGAAATTTTAAGAAAACCAAAATAAAATTTTTGATAACTAAAGAAAAGTTAATAGGACAATACCAAACTTAAAGTTTGGCACAAGATTTATTTAAAGAAAAATTATTTTTGAAAAAGTTTTAAAAAGGATAGCCAATTACCAAGAACATAAGCACAACGCTCTAGCCAATTGAGCTATAAATTTAACGTATTTTCACAAGGTATTTAATAAATAAAAATTTTTTTGAAACTAAAAATTTGAAAAAAAGCACAAGAAAAACAAGAAAAGACACAAAACAAGACAAACCAAAGATCAAACAAGGAAAATAAACAAGAGCAACTTGAAGATTAAGAAAGAACAATGAACACAAATTCAAAAATTTAAAACAAAATAAAATAAAATAAAATAAAAAAATGTAATTGACACCAAACTTAAAATGTGAAACTGAACTCAAACAGAAAAACTCAATTATCAGTTTATAAAATTTTCGAAAAATTAAAAAAGAAAAAATAAGGATTTAAAAAAAGAAATTTCAACCAAAAACAATAATAGAAGACTCTAAACCAAAAAGAAAAATTTTTCCAAATCTAAGCAACAAAATAAACCGTCAGTTGTCCAAACTCGAACAATCCCCGGCAACGGCGCCAAAAACTTGGTGCACGAAATTGTGATTCAAACTTTTCACAACTCCGCACAACTAACCAGCAAGTGTACTAGGTCGTCCAAGTAATACCTTACGTGAGTAAGGGTCGATCTCACGGAGATTGTTGGCTTGAAGCAATCTATGGTTATCCTGTAAATCTTATTCAGGAGATTAATTATGATTATCAGTTTGAATTGCGAAAAATAAAAGAGCATGAAATAAATACTTGTTATGCAGTAATTGAGAGTATGTTGGAGTTTTGCAGATGCTTTGTCTTCTGAATCTCTGCTTTCCCCCTGTCTTCTTCTTCATGCACGCAAGGTTCCTCCTATGGCAAACTGTGTGTTGGTGGATCACCGTTGTCAATGGCTACCATCTGTCCTCTCAGTGAAAATAGTCCAGGTGCGCTGTCACCGCACGGCTAATCATCTGTTGGTTCTCACTCATGCTGAAATAGGATCCATTGATCCTTTTGCGTCTGTCACTATGCCCAACCCTTGTGAGTTTGAAGCTTGTCACAGTCATTCAATCCCTAAATCCTACTCGGAATAGGTTTAGACTTTCCGGATTCTCACGAATGCTGCCAATGGATTCTAGCTTATACCACGAAGATTCTGATTAAGGAACCCAAGAGATACTCATTCAATCGAAGGTAGAACGGAAGTGGTTGTCAGGCACGCGTTCATAGATTGAGAATGATGATAAGTGTCACGGATCATCACATTCATCATATTGAAGTGCGAATGAACATCTTAGATAGAAACAAGCGTGTTTGAATAGAAAACAGAAATAATTGCATTAATTCATCGAGACACAGCAGAGCTCCTCACCCCCAACAATGGAGTTTAGAGACTCATGCCGTAGAGATACAATGTCAAAACATGAAAAATGTCATGAGGTACAAAATAAATCTCTAAAAGTTGTTTAAATACTAAACTAGTAATCTAGGTTTACAGAAAATAAGTAAACTATGATAGATAGTGCGAAAATCCACTTCTGAGGCCCACTTGGTGTGTGCTAGGGCTGAGACTTGAGCTTTACATGTGCCTAGGCTATTTCTAGAGTTAAACGCCAGGTTGTAACCTGTTTTCTGGTGTTTAACTCCAACTTGTAACCTGTTTCTAGCGTTTAACGCCAGAATGCAACATGGAACTGGCGTTGAACGCCAGTTTACGTCGTCTATCCTTGAGCAAAGTATGGACTATTATATTTTGTAGGAAAGCCCTGGATGTCTACTTTCCAACGCAATTAAGAGCGCACCAATTGGACTCTTGTAGCTCCAAAAAATCCATTCCGAGTGCAGGGAGGTCAGAATCTAACAGCATCAGCAGTCCTTTTTCAGCCTGAATCAGATTTTTGCTCAGCTCCCTCAATTTTAGCCAGAAAATACTTAAAATTACAGAAAAACACACAAACTCATAAAGTCCAGAAATATGAATTTTGCCTAGAAACTTATAAAAATATACTAAAAACTAACTAAAACATACTAAAAACTACATGAAATTAACCCCAAAAAGCGTATAAAATATCCGCTCATCAGCAACTAACATCCAATCCTTCACCATTTTACACTCCAAGAAGTACCTTAAGTTGGTGATCCGTTTCCAAGAGAGCATATTGGTATGGCCTATGAAGCTCATGGAGGAGATTGTTACCCACTCAAATTGCCCTTGGATTGAAATCACCCTATTGGAATCTTGTATGAATGCCTCCATTTCTTGGGTGATCACCTCTTCCTCACCACCCTTTTCAAGCTCTTCCCTATCTCTCTTAAACTCAAGAGGGGATGGTTCCTCAAGATCATTGAAGGGATTGACCAAGGTGGACAAAAAATCATTGATGATGGAATCCACTTCTTGATCAAACTCCTTCAATTCTTCATTTACCTCTTGTGGTTCACTTGTTTTACCTTCCTCCTCTTGTGACTCAAGCATCAATTCCACTCCTTCTATTTGAGACTCCATGTTCTCCTCCTCACTACACTCCTTAGTTGATCCTTTACCTTCCTCAAGGAGGGTGTCTTGAGTGCTTGAGTGTAGTAAGGCCAAGTGGTTCACCGCTTTCGCTATAGTAGCCATGAACTCCCCTTGCTTCTTTCAGAATTCTCCTTGCTATTGGAGAAAAGCTTGAAGATCTTGTTGTTCTTAGGGCAAGGGTTGGAGAACTCCGTATTGAGGTAAAGAAGGGTCAATGGTGGGCAGAAAGGTTGTATAGTTGGAAGGTGTGTCATGTGGGTGAGGGCATTGAGGTGGTTTGTAAGGAGGTGATGGTTCATACGGTTGGTGGCAAGGTGTATAGACATTTTGATTCCATAGAGGTGGATGGAATGCTGCTTGAAGGTATGGTGTTTCAGGGTTGTGTAGGGGGTACCGTTCATACCTTTGGGTTCGGTATAAATATTAGGGAGGGTTTGGCTCGTTGTAGTATAGAGGAGGTTGCTCCTTCCTCATTTAATTCTCCCACTCCATTCAGCAATCCCAATTTAAAGTCATCATACCCTACAACAAATACTCACAACCAGACTTCAAGCAATAAGGGTGATAGCTCATAGAGAAAATAGAAAAATAAAAGCTAAAGACATCAATAAACAAGAAAAACAAACACCTAAGGATAAACAAAAACAACCAAATAACCAAAAAGTAAGATATTCACACTATTGACATATTCACAACAACCAAAAATATAACACCAGTTGCATCCCCGGTAACGGCGCTAAAAACATGATGTGAGTTGAGAATTGCACCGGTTTGGATTTTTTTCCACTTAAAATAATAACTTCCATTGCAAGTATAAACCAAACAATAAACCAACTCCCAATTAACCAAAGTTTATTTTTTCAAATACAAAATATAAACCGAGAGTAATGAAACCTCAGGTCATTCTCCCTCGGAATGCAATTGAAATGTCACACTTTTGGTTGTGAGGAAAAGGGGTTTTAAAACCAAGTATCAAAAGATTAAAGGAACTAAGAAATAAAAGAACTAAGAAATGTTTAAAAAGGAAATTAATGCAAGTAAAAAGGAAACAAGATCAAAACTTAGGAAAAATGCTATGTATGCATAAAAGAGCCTTGACTTGAGAATGAGGATCCAAGAAATCCTATCATCGTCATAACCACAACTATGGCAACTATGATGAGTCAATCTCACTTCGTCTACACCTAACATCGAGGAGTAAGTCAGGCAAGCATAATTGACCTTAATCCATAAGTCTTAGCTAACTTACCAAATTAATTGGTAAAAAGCTAGCATCAATGAAAATAAGAGTCAACTAACTACCCAAGAATTTCCATTAAATGTCGGACATTATGACTTCAGTATCCTAGGAACTCAAATCCCTAGCCAAGGTGTGAAAATCTACTCAAAATTACCAAGTAGCATTTTCACAAACACCTTGTGGGCATAAAAGCAAAACATGAAAAATTGCAAAGGAAAATAGAAAAATATAACCAACTATTCACAATATCAACAATAAACATCCAAACAAGCAACTATAAATCATAAATCACTAAATTCATCAATCAAAACTTCAAGAAACTAAAATTGGAAATATTAACAAAGTAACTTGAACCATAAGACAATAAAAGTAAAGGTGATGTAATTAAAGATAAATTAAAGAGTACTTACAAAAGAATTAATCAACCCAAGCTGAAAACTTGAAACTATAAAATGCTACAATGGAAATGGAAAATGAAATAAAACCCTAAGAGAGCATTCTAACTACACTACTCCTACTCCTAAATTATGTTGTTAAAACTATCTAAGTGAGCTCCCTTTGATATGTGGTGAAATCCCCTTCATATAGCCTTGAAATTCAGCTTCAGCACATTCAAAACTCGGCCAAAAGGCCCCAAAAATCGCGAGCCACGTGCTTCATTAATGAAATCATGCGCTGGGACCTCTGCTTACGCACACTTTGCTGATTTTCACTCGTGCGTACGCACAGAATGTTGTGCGTACGCACGCATGCTGAATTCCTTCTTGTGTGTATGCATAGGAGGTTGTGTGTAGGCACACTTGACTGTGTGCTTCTCCATTGTTTTCTTCATGTGTTCTTCCTTTGTACATGTTTCCTTCCACCTTTGCCTTTCCATTCTTGCCTCTATGACCTGAAATCACTCAACAAATATATCACGGCATCGAATGGAATAAAAGTGGGATTAAATTGCTCAATTTAAGCACAAAAACGCATGTTTTCACATTTATGTCCAAATTAGGGAGAAAACACAAAAGTATGCTATTTTGGTGATTAAGTGTGAGTTTATATGATAAAATTCGTCCAATTCAAGCAAAAATTTATCATCAAATATGGACTCATCAATGACTCACTCATGAAAGATAGAAGATAGGATAGTAAGATGAATGGACGCAAAAGCAAGGGAGCATCTATTGCTGGAATGGGGTGATATTTACTAAAATGAGTGAGTTAATTAGTTTGTGACATGAAGGAAACAAGTGTGTGTATTCTAAGTTATGCGGTTTAGAACACACACACTAGCTTAGAAAGATATGTCACAATTACATAAAAGAAACATGCACTTCATTCATTCTAGTGTTCTTGAAATACTCTAAAGAAAACTTGTAGGTTAAGATAAACAAACAAGTAATGAAGAAGCACAAGAGCATTCAAGCAAGAATCAAGAAATTGTGAAATGGATAATAGAGAAAAGTTTGTTTGCAACACCTAAATGACATGAAGTGGAAAACATGGCAAGTATAGTCCACAAAGCTTAAAAAGCTCAAAAAATGTCACTAGGTATGCTTATGATTCAATTTCACAATTCCTTAATTTCAATGCATCAACTAGGTGACTTAAATTAAAATCCAAATAAACAAGCATCACCTAACAAAAAATGCATCAACCACATACAATTGCCTAATAATAGATAGTGAATTCAAATTGCATGGTGGCTAGCTACAACATGCAATTTAGAAATCCAACAAGATTCATGAAAGCAATATCATAAGCATTTGGTATGTACAAATGTCCAACATTCAAAACTCAATACCAAGTAACAAAGTATAACCTCAATAAAGATATCCAACACTAAATAATTTTAGCATTAATAAGCAGCAGATCAAATCTATAACCTAACACTTATCACCAAAATAGAAAATTAAACAGAAAAATTAACTACTAACTAACTAAACACTAACTAATTAACTAACAAACTAAGTAAAAAAATGATGGTGGGTGGTGAGTGATAATGGTGGATGATGGTAGAAGACGAGAAAGAAGAGAGGGGAAGAGAAAAGAATAAAAGAAATAGAGATAAGAGAAGAAAAGAAGTATGGTGGTGTGAAAATAGGGTTGTGCGCGCGCACACAGGTCCGTGGGCACGCACAAAAAGTGTGAAATGGGGGTTGTGTGCGCGCATAAGCTTGTGCGAGCGCTTCGGGTAGAAGGTGGAAATCGATGTGTGCGTACGCACACAAAGCGAAATTTTTTTTTAACATGCGAGGTGTGCATGCACACACGGAGGTGCGTACGCACAAAAGGGAAAAAGGGGTAGGGTGCAAACGCACAAGCTAGTGCGAGCTCCATGGACACAAGGGGTTATAAAGAGTGTGCATGCGCACAGGGCTGTGCAAACGCAAAAAAAGCCTTTTTTTTTTTTAAGAATATGAAACTTCAAAATTTGACATTTGTGCATATGCACACTGGTCCGTGCGCCTGAACAGAAGTTAAAATTGACAGGGGTACATACGCACAGGGCATGCCAGCGCTCCCAGCAGAAGGGGTATAAGCGGGTGTGCGGATTGATAAACCACTATTTTATGGTTTATCTTGTGCTCAATTGAGTGGATTTTATCAATCTTTCATACACTTATTCATATGATTTGCATGAGTTTACGTTTTCCTTCCTGATTTTGTGCTATGATTGAAAACATGCTTCTTTGGTCTTAATTTTGATATGTTTAATCTTTTCTTATTACCATTCGATGCTTTGATATGTGTGTTAAGTGTTTTCAGAGATTACAGGGTAGGAATGGCTTAGAGGTTGGAATGGAAGCATGCAAAAGTGGAAGGAATACGAGAAATTGAAGGAACTGCAAAGCTGTCTAGCCTGACCTCTTCGCACTAAAACGGTCATAACTTGAGCTACAGAGGTCCAAATGAGATGGTTCCAGTTGCGTTAGAAAGCTAACATCCGGGGCTTCACAACGATATATAATTTGCCATAGGTGCCTCCAAGCCAGGTGACGAGAACGCGTGGATCACGCGGACGCGTGACCTGGCAGAAATGCAATCCACGCAAACGCGTGGACGACGCCTCCGCGTCGCTTTGTCGCGACCTGAACGTAACAGAAATCGCTTCGAGCGATTTCTGGGCTGTTTTTTACCCAATTTTCGGCCCATAAAACACAGATTAAAGGCTATAAAGTGGGAAAATGCATCCATTCATGGGGAGGCCTTCCGATTATTCACTTTTCATAGTTTAGATGTAGTTTAGAGAAAGAGAGGTTCTCTCCTCTCTCTTAGGTTTTAGGATTAGGATTCCTCTTAAAGGATTTAGGATTTCAACTCTTCATCAGGTTCAATATTTCTTTTACTTTATATTTCTCTTTTACTTTCAGATACTTTAATGCTCTCATTTAATTACTTATGTTGCCAAATTGGCTTATGAACTCTTTATATTTTTGGATTAATTTCCTTTTATAAAACGCAATTGAGGTATTTCAAATTTATGATTCTTATTTAGCTTTTTTATATATTCTTGGCTTTAATTGTTTAACTGGAGGCTCTTGAGTTATTAAACTTATCGTGATTGTTAATTAATTCCTCTAATTGACTGGAATTTCAGTAACTCTAGTCTTTCCTTAGGAGTTGGCTAGGACATGGAAATCTAACTAATTAGTCCACTTGACTTTCCCTTGCTTTTCTAAAGGTTAACTAAGTGGGGTTAAACTCAATTCTCATAAGAGTAACTAGGATAGGACTTCCGAATTTCATACCTTGCCAAGAGTTTTATTAGATATTAATTTATTAATTCCGGCAATTTATTTTCCTTGTTCAAACCTTTCAAAACCCCCAATTTACAAGACTCATAACTAATAATAAGAACACCTCCCCGCAATTCTTTGAGAAGAAGACCCGAGGTTAAATACTTCGGTTATCAATTTCAAAGGGGTTTGTTACTTGTGACAACCAAAACGTTTATAAGAAAGGATGATTGCTTGGTTTAGAAACTATACTTGCAACGGGAATTTATTCTGAATTCTAAACCGTCAAGCATCCATTCTTCAAAATGGCGCTGTTGCCGGGGAATTGCAAACATTTGCCTTATTATTGGTTATTGTAAATATTTACTTTTTGCTTGTTTATTTGTTTTTATTTTTTATTTTATTTTTGCTTTTTCGTAAATTAAGAGGTTATTGCTCTTTATTTTAATTGATTTTTTTTCGAAAATCACAAAAAAAAAATATTTATATCTTTTTCAAAATCTTATCTTATCTTATTTCAAAAAATCAAATTTCAAATTTCAATATTTAAATTCCAAAATTTAAAATCCAAATTTAAAATTTAAAATTTTAAATTTTAAAAATCAAACCTTTTTAAAATTTAAATCTTTTTCAAATTTTTATCGTATATTGTTGACTTTTTCAAAATTCAAATTTCAAAATTTAAAAATTCAAATTTAAAAATTTTCAAATTTCAAATTTCAAAATTTTCAAATTTCAAATTTCAAATTTCAAATTTCAAATTTCAAATTTCAAATTTTAAATTTCAAATTTCAAAATTTAAAATTCAAAATTTAATTTTCAAAATTTAAATTTCAATAACCTTTTAATTTAAATTTGTTTTAATTTTCGTTTTTAATTTTTATTTGCTATTATGAATTTTCACCCCTCTGATTTCAAGTTTGGTTCCAATGTTGTTGTAAGGAATGGAAACTATAATGAAAATAGGCATCAAGGTTGGAAGAATCAAAGATGGGAGGAGCCACAAGGATTTGATCAACCCTATTGGCAATAACCCCCTCCAATGCACTATAACCAACAACCATTCTGTGATGCATACCAAGATGATGATTATGGTGTCCCCCTTGTAGTTACCAACAAGTCCTGCCATATGCTTATGAACCATCTCCTCAACACAACTCTGGACCACCATACTCACAAGCCCCTTAACACCAAACACCACCATATGACCCTAAACCTATATCCACCATACCAACCACCATATGAACTACACCCAGAACCACCACCTCAATATTCACCATCCCCATATCCTTATCAAGAAGAACCACCTTCCTACCACAAACCCTTTCTCCAAAATAATGAACCCTCCTATCCACCCCAACCTCCATTGGATAACAGCACCCTTAGTGCTATTCTTCAAGGGCAAGAAAAGATGAATAAGAGTGTGCTAAATTTCGCGGCTGCCTTAGGCGAGTTAATAAATCGATTAGCTTTCCAACATTTAAGCACTCAAAGTACTCCCATGGCTGCATGTGGAGAATCAACAGAAGAGCGTAGCATGAAGGAGACACTAGAAACTTCAGTGGACAATGAGGAACATGGCTTTGTATTGGAACAAGTGGAGGAAGCCATAATAGTTACAGAGGAAGAAATGGTTGAAGACTTGGGAGATGCTGAACCTCCATGGGAAAGTCAAGACATAGAGCCTCCTTCCAAGACGGTTGCATTTGATGTTGAGGAGGGTGTACAACCTCCAAGGCATGTCATGGTTAAGGACTTGGAAGAGGTCGATCAAGAGATGGAGATTAAAGAAGAAGAAGCACAACCTCCCATGACCTTGGAAAGCAGTGAAGAGGAGATTAAATTGGAAGAAAGCTACCAAGAGGAAGAGGTTGATATTGAAGAAGCTTGCAAGGAGGTGGAAGTTGTCAAGAAAGAACATAAGGGAGAGGAGCTTGATATCACTTTGCCAAAGCTGCTAGAGACCTCTCCACCTAAGTCACCATCATCCTTCACAACATTTAAGTGGGTAAAATTCATATCTCTTAGCTTTCTCATTCCACTTGAATATGGTTTACTTGAGACAGATGGTCAACTTAGAGCTCTTTGTGGCTTTAAGAGTAAGAGGGAGATGGTTAGTGGTTGGCAACACAATCCTAGGTTCATTATGGTAGGTAGCTCATGGCTGAATTATCATGGTTGGAAGAATACTAAATTGAATGGGTCTAGGAAGTTGTTTGGCCGCTCTAGTGAGAATTTAGATTGCTTGCCACCCGGATGGAATCATAATGATCAATAAGAAGACGGGTGCAAAAGCAAGGTTTGGGACCCAAGAATTCAGTCTAGAAATCAACACTCTTGGGGCCTTGTCACTTGCTTTACCTTGCTTGAAGGCTTTCTGCACCTATTTTGGGATCCCGGAGGCCATTGGAATTACAAACATTGGTGGAGATTCCTGGATGAGTTCAAGCACAAGCCGCCATGACAAGGAGCTTACCAAATGTCCAACTTAAGGACTTTAACTAAAAGTGCTAGGTGGAAGACAACCCACCATGGTATGATCGCTCCTTTTCTAATTATTATTTTATTTAGTTTTGTTTGTTTTTTAGTTTTATTTTACTTCATTGAACCTGGAATAATTCATAACATCTGCATACTGCATTCTGCATTTTGCATAAAAAAATGCACGCGACGCGTAAGAGTCGCTGACGCGTCCGCGTCACAAGTGCATTAGGAAGAAAAGAAAAGTGAACAGAGAGTCACGCGAGAGCGTGGCTAGAGGCGTGCCTTAGGCACAAATATGCCCACGCGACCACGTCACCGACGCGGCCGCGTCATTTGAAAAATAGCTTCCCCACGCGTCCGCGTCACCCACATGAACGCGTGGCTCTGTAAAATCGACGTGAAGGGTTGTATGATAGAATGTTGTGCTGGAACGTGGCTGGACTCGTGCTAGAAGCCCAAGCCCTCTCACACGAACGCGTGCCCTTCGCATCCGCGTCGTTGTTCAAAGTATGGGCATTCACGCGATCGCGTCAACCACGCTACCGCGTCACCTAGATTTTTGGCAAAATGCATTTAAACAGAGAGTTGCGCGACCACGAGGCTGCCCTCGCGCTAATGGCACAAATCACTCCACGCGAACGCGTGACCCACGCGTCCGCGTCGCTTCATAGAAGCGCTATCCGCGCGAACGCGTGACCCACGCGCTCGTGTCGCCTCCGCCGCACAACTTATTCAAATCAGCGCCAATTATCTTATCTTTTCTTTTCTAATCCTAATTTCTTCTATCTTTTCTTCTTTCTTCTTCCTTTTCTTACTTTCTTCTTCTTCATCTCTTTAACTTTTCACCCCTCTTCACTTCCATTTTATTTCATTTAATTTATTTGCATACTTTTATTCATTGCATTATTTTCATTGGTGTTAGAAATTTATTTGGGTCATTATTTTCTATATTTTTGTGGATTATTAAAGGAATTGTTTGACAATTATATATTACTTTTTAAATGGTTGCTTGCATGTTTAATCTAATAGATTCAATAACTTATTTACCATGCATGCTATGTGTTTGTGAAAACGTCCGTATGGCTTTGTGCACTATTTTTAGATTTCTTTTATTCTACTACTCTAAATGCTTGCTTTTCACATCACCCTTTTTATATTATATTATTTAAATATAATTGTTATTACAAACATGTTGTTAGTTTGAAAGACTTGGTAATCTAACTTGGACATGGAATGCTTGATCTATGCTACACATGCCTTTGCCAGCATGCTAATAAACATCTTGCATTTAATTGTCATTACATGCACTTGCTATATTTCCATTGATGAACTTTTCACATGTAGTCATGACCATGTGTTAACGTCATTCTTCTTTATTATGCATTGATTACCACTTTTCCCACTCTCTTCCTTGCTCTAACCCTTAGCTTTAAAAGTTACTTTCTTTTTTCTTTTTCAGGATGGCCACCAAGAAGGGTAAAGAGAAAGCTACTCCCAAACCACCGGCAAGGAAAGGAACAAAAAGAGCCCCAGCTGAGGAACCACAACCCGCATCCACTTCTACATCTTAGCATGCACCGAGGACGGTGCAACCTTTAAGTGTGGGGAGGTCGATACCGATCTCCATGGGTTAGTTATTTTCTTCTCAACACCAATGTCTTATTTTCTTTATTTATTCATTGTTGCATCTGCATATTTGATTGCATGTTCGTATGATTTTGTGCATTTAGTTACTACTTGGTTGAAGTAATATTTTCTTTTTCAAGAAATTTTTATAGTATTTCACTAATTTAAATTGAAAAATTTATGTTAAACTTGTTTGAAAGTTGTATTTGGAACATGGTTTTTGAGCCAAAGAACACACAACCTGTGGATTTTGAGCTTATTTATATGGTTACATTATTTAACCATAAATTTTTATTCTTGTGTGTTTTCTTCTCTATAATTGCAATCTTTGCTTTGTTCCATTCTATATGTCCATTATTTAGTGTATTTACATGCTTGCATATGATTGAGGCCATTACTTGTTTTTACTCACTTATCCCAAATAAGCCTACCCTTTTATGTTACCCTTGTTAGCCACTTTGAGCTTTTTAACCCCCCTCTATTCCATAACCACATTACTAGGCTTAAGCAGAAAAACAAAATAAAAATACCAAGTTGAATCCTTGGTTATCTTAAGATAGATATTGTGTATAATTTAAGTATGGGAAATTTTATGGGAACATGGGATGATAGAAAAAAAAGGGAATTAAATTAAATAAGTTATTTGAAAATTTGGGAAGCATGCTCATGTGAAATCAAAATAATTAAATTACCATGTGCATTGATAAAAAAAAGTTTAAGTAATTAAATAAGGGGATACAAAAAAAATATATATGAATTACCCCAAATGCAAAATAAAAAGGATCAATGCACATGGGACAAAATTCAAAAATAAGCTTGATACATGAGCATGTAATACAAAAGTGGAAAAATTTTGGGTAGCTAGGTAAAGAATTTTAAATTATATAAAATATGTATATGTTAGGTGAGATCTTAGACTAATCAAGGATTCACTTTGTTAGCTCACTTAGCCTTATATATATATCCTTACTTTTACTTCAGCCCCATTACAACCCTGAAAAGACCCCATGATGTTTACATTGGTATACTAAATATTTGTTGATTGGTTAGATGAAGAACAAAGTTTAGAAAGCATGACTAGAGAAGAGTAGAGTGAATTACCCTATACACTTGAGAGATTAGAGTGATATACACTTCCAGTGAGGGTTCAATGCTTGATTCTATGTTCCTTGCTTTCATGAGCTATCTTCTTACAAGTTTACTTGTCTTTTATTGTATAATTTGAATTAGTGAAATCTGATTTATATTTGTCTTGGAGGAGTTATTTACTTTTAACCAAGTAGGTAGAAACATTTTGCATGTAGTTGCATTCACATAGATAGGTTGCATTGCATACTTTCTATCATTCCTCTTCACTTCTTTATAGCTTCTCTTGAGCTTAGCATGAGGACATGCTAATGTTTAAGTGTGGGGAGGTTGATAAACCACTATTTTATGATTTATCTTGTGCTCAATTGATTGGATTTTATCAATCTTTCATACACTTATTCATATGATTTGCATGAGTTTACGTTTTCCTTCCTGATTTTTTGCTATGATTGAAAACATGCTTCTTTGGTCTTAATTTTGATATGTTTAATCTTCTCTTATTACCATTCGAGGCTTTGATATGTGTGTTAAGTGTTTTTAGAGATTACAGGGCAGGAATGGTTTAGAGGATGGAAAGGAAGCATGCAAAAGTGGAAGGAATACGAGAAATTGAAGGAACTGCAAAGCTGTCCAGCCTGACCTCTTCGCACTAAAATGGTCATAACTTGAGCTACAGAGGTCCAAATGAAATGGTTTTAATTGTGTTGGAAAGCTAACATCCAGGGCTTCGCAACGATATATAATTTGGCATAGCTTCATCAAAGCCAGGCAACGCGAATGCGTGGACGACGCCTCCATGTCGCTTTGCCGCGACCTGAACGTAACAGAAATTGCAGGGGGCAATTTCTGGGCTGTTTTTGACCCAGTTTTTGGCCCAGAAAACATAGATTAGAGGCTATAAAGTGGGAAAATGCATCCATTCATGGGGAGGCCTTCCGATTATTCACTTTTCATAGTTTAGATGTAGTTTTTAGAGAGAGAGGTTCTCTCCTCTCTCTTAGGTTTTAGGATTAGGATTCCTCTTAAAGGATTTAGGATTTCAACTCTTCATCAGGTTCAATATTTCTTTTACTTTATATTTCTCTTTTACCTTCAGATACTTTAATGCTTTCATTTAATTACTTATGTTGCCAAATTGGCTTATGAACTCTTTATATTTTTAGATTAATTTTCTTTTATTAAATGCAATTGAGGTATTTTAGATTTATGATTCTTATTTAGCTTTTTTATATATTCTTGGCTTTAATTGATTAACTGGAGGCTCTTGAGTTATTAAACTTATCGTGATTGTTAATTAATTCTTCTAATTGACTGGAATTTCACTAACTCTAGTCTTTCCTTAGGAGTTGGCTAGGACATGGGAATCTAACTAATTAGTCCACTTGACTTTCCCTTGCTTTTGTAAAGGTTAACTAAGTGGGGTTAAACTCAATTCTCATAAGAGTAACTAGGATAGGACTTCCGAATTTTCATACCTTGCCAAGAGTTTTATTAGATATTAATTTATTAATTCCTATAATTTATTTTCCTTGTTCAAACCTTTCAAAACCCCCAATTTACAAGACTCATAACTAATAATAAGAACACCTCCCCGCAATTCTTTGAGAAGAAGACCCGAGGTTAAATACTTCGGTTATCAATTTCAAAGGGGTTTGTTACTTGTGACAACCAAAACGTTTATAAGAAAGGATGATTGCTTGGTTTAGAAACTATACTTGCAACGGGAATTTATTCTGAATTCTAAACCGTCAAGCATCCATTCTTCACGGACGCACAGGCTGGTGCGCTCACATACGGTGCACAAAAAGAGATTTGCGTGCAGATGCACAACTGGGTGCGCTTGCACAAAGCGCAAAATACAAAGGGGCACCCATGCACGAGGCGTGCGAGCACTCCGAATAGGGACTGTGTAAAGGGATGTGTGCAGCACATGCTCTATTTTTTCAAAAAAATTTTAGAGCTCTAAGGCACAAAACTTGAGATCAACAAAATGGTTTCAACCCCAAAACATCTAACATTGCACAACCACATGATCCAAACTAAAATTTAACCTAATTAAGCTTGAAATTAACTAAACATAAGCTATCTACAAGAAACAAAATACAATGAATTAAAACTATATACAAAGAGAGGGTTAGAAAGGTGTTACCATGGTGTGGTGTCTCCCACCTATCACTTTTATTTACTGTGTTTAAGTTAGACAATTGGGAAAGCCCTTGTTATGGTGGCTTGTGTCTGAATTCTTCCTTGAATCCCCACCAATGTTTGTTTCACCCCATATGCTCATATGTGTTCTTGGAGGATAGATTTACCCTTGACCAAGTAGATAGATGATTTTACTTTAGTTGCATGCATTCATTTAGGAAATTTGCATTGCATAAACCCTTTCTTACCATGATCTTTGGTCTTTTTATTTTAAGCATGAGGACATGCTTGATTTAAAGGAAATCGTGCCTGGTGATTTCTGAGGCTCATCAGGCCCAATTTCAAGCTGTTTCTACATGGAAAAGACCCAAGGATGCTAGGGGAAAGAGGGGATCATTCATTTTACACTTAGACATAATTTTAGTTAGTTTTTGGTTCTTTGTTCTTCTAGAGAGAGAAATTCTTGTTCCTCTCTAGATCTAGCTTTCATTTGATCTTCCCTTGTTGAATTCTGAATTGGATCTTGTTAATTACCAGTTTTAATTGTTTAATTTGAATTCTCTAGTATAATTTTGTTTAGATCTTGTGTTAATTTTATGTTTCTTTGTTGTTTGTAATTTTATACCAATTTCATGAATTTTGTAGATCTTGATTTGTTATTGTTGCATTGATGATTTCCTTGATTAATTGTGTTGTTTGAGTGATTGTATGTTGATAATTGTTAGTGGGTACTTGTTAATTCCAATTTAATTTCAATTTAAATAGATCTTTTATTAATGCTTACCATGTGTTTGATGAAATATTTCCTATGATTATGGAGTAGTTCTCTTTACTCTTGGCTTAGGCTAAGGGAATTGGGTAAGCTTGAGTCATTGGCTCTAATGGATTTGATGATTTGGGAACCCCTAGTGGTCAATTTGATAACCATTGACACTAGCCTACTACCAAGTTAATTGGTAGTTAGGTTGGACCTTATGGATTGATGTTGACCAAACCATTTAACATACTTCAAGTATAGAAGTAAACTTAATGAGTTTGGTTCCTCATAATTGTCAAGATATGGTTATTAGACAAGGATAGTGACCCCAATTCCCATGCCTAGCCAAGAGTTGCTTTTACCATTCATATTTGAAAACCCAAAAATATTGATTGCTTGTCTTAGTTATAGTTACTTGTTTAGTTTAGAATAGAATTACATTGGATGTTATTTTACTAGTTTGGGATTAATTACATCTTGCTTTAGTCAATTGAATTAGTTTCTTGCATTTCAAGATTACTTACTTGTTAAGATTCCTAGTTTAATTTCTTACTCATGACTTGCAATCCCGGATTTCTAACCAATGTTGAAGCACATGTTTGCCTATTCTTTGTGAGACGACCCGAGGTTTGAATACTTCAGTTACTTTTATTGGGGTTGAACTTGTGACAACCAAATTTCTTCTAAACTTGATACTCGAGGATTGTTGTTGGGAAGAGCTATACTTGCAATGAAATTTTATTGGGAAATTCTATACCAACATAGTCTCTTGAGGTGCATCATGCACCCGATCTTCTTGTTGACTTATATGATTCCATCCGGGTGGCAAGCATCTAGAACTCTCACTCAAGCATTCAAACATCCTCAAGATCTACTTACTTGAGAATTACACCAACCATTAAAGCAAAACTTCAAATATTCAACTTCTATGAACCTAGGATCATGTTTCCAACCACTACCTAATTTTTCTTTATTTTCCAATCCATAAATATTCCTAAGATGACTATCATTTTCAATCAAACCATATTCAAGTGGAATAATGAAGCTCAAGGTTAAGGATGTTACCCACTTAAATGAAGGAGGTGATAGTGCTTTGGTGCACGAAATTGTGATCCTTGGGCGAAATTGTCACTCGAACAATCCCTGGTGATGGCTCCAAAAACTTGGTGCTCTAATCTTAATTCATAATTTGTGACAACTTCGATACAACTAACCAGCAAGTGTACTGGGTCATCCAAGTAATAAAACGTTACGTGAGTAAGGGACGATCCCACGGAGATTGTTGGTATGAAGCAAGCTATGGTCACCTTGTAAATCTCAGTCAGGCGGATATCAAATAGTTATGGAGTTCTCGAAAATAAATAATAAATAAATAGAAAATAAAGATAGAAATACTTATGTAATTCATTGGTGAGAATTTCAGATAAGCGTATAGAGATGCCTTCGTTCTTCTGAACTTCTGCTTTCCTGCTGTCTTCATCCAATCAGTCCTACTCCTTTCCATGGCAAACTTTATGTAAGGGCATCACCGTTGTCAATGGCTACATCCCATCCTCTTGTGAAAAAGGTCCAAATGCTCTCTCACAGCACGGCTAATCATCTGAGGTTCTCGATCATACTGGAATAGGGTTCACCCTCCTTTTACGTCTGTTACAACGCCCAGCACTCGCGAGTTTGAAGTTCATCACAGTCATTCAATCCCTGAATCCTACTCGGAATACCACAGACAAGGTTTAGACTTTCCGGATTCTCATGAATGCCGCCATCAATCTAGCTTATACCACGAAGATTCTGATTAAGAGATCCAAGAGATAATCATCCAATCTAAGGTGGAACGGAAGTGGTTGTCAGGCACGCGTTCGTGGGGAAATGATGATGATTGTCACATTCATCACACTCATGTTGGAGTACGAATGAATATCTTAGAAGCGGAATAAGTTGAATTGAATAAAAAATAGTAGTACTTTGCAATAATTCATGAGGAACAGCAGAGCTCCACACCTTAATCTATGGAGTGTAGAAAACTCTACCGTTGAAAATACATAAGTGATGAAGGTTCAGGCATGGCCGAGAGGCCAGCCCCCAAACGTGATCAATATGATCTAAAGATGAACTAAAAATCATAAGATGTCTAAAAGACTAGTAAAAAGTTCTATTTATACTAAACTAGTTACTAGGGTTTACAGAAATAAGTAATTGATGCATGAATCCACTTCCGGGGCCCACTTGGTGTGTGCTTGGGCTGAGCTTGAAGTTTACACGTGAAGAGGCTTCTTCTGGAGTGGAACGCCAAGTTGTAACGTGTTTTTGGCATTCAACTCTGGTTCGTGACGTGTTTCTGGCGTTTAACTCCAGACTGCAGCGTAGAACTGGCGTTCAACGCCATTTTTCATCGTCTAAACTCGGCCAAAGTATAGACTATTATATATTGCTGGAAAGACCTGGATGTCGACTTTCCAACGCAATTGGAAGCGCGCCAATATGAGTTTTGTAGCTCCAGAAAATCCACTTTGAGTGCAGGGAGGTCAGAATCCAACAGCATCAGCAGTCTTTCTTCAACCTCTGAATCTGATTTTTGCTCAAGTCCCTCAATTTCAGCCAGAAAATACCTGAAATCACAGAAAAACACACAAACTCATAGTAAAGTCCAGAAACGTGAATTTAACATAAAAACTAATGAAAACATCCCTAAAAGTAACTAGATTTTACTAAAAACATACTAAAAATAATGCCAAAAAGCATATAAATTATCCGCTCATCACAACACCAAACTTAAATTGTTGCTTGTCCCCAAGCAACTGAAAATCAAATAGGATAAAAAGAAGAGAATATACTATAAATTCCAAACTATCAATGAAACATAGCTCCAATCAGATGAGCGGGACTTGTAGCTTTTTGCCTATTGAATAGTTTTGGCATCTCACTCCATTGAGGTTCAGAATGATTGGCATCTATAGGAATTCAGAGTTCAAATAGTGTTATTGATTCTCCTAGTTTAGTATGTTGATTCTTGAACACAGCTACTTTATGAGTCTTGGCCATGGCCCTAAGCACTTTGTTTTCCAGTATTACCACCGGATACATAAATACCACAGACACATAATTGGCTGAACCTTTTCAGATTGTGACTCAGCTTTGCTAAAGTCCCCAATTAGAGGTGTCCAGGGTTCTTAAGCACACTCTGTTTTTGCTTTGGACCTTGACTTTAACCGCTCAGTCTCAAGTTTTCACTTGACACCTTCACGCCACAAGCACATGGTTAGGGACAGCTTGGTTTAGCCGCTTAGGCCAGGATTTTATTCCTTTAGGCCCTCCTATCCACTGATGCTCAAAGCCTTGGGATCCTTTTTATTTACCCTTGCCTTTTGGTTTTAAGGGTTATTGGCTTTTTTCTCTTGCCTTTTGGTTTTAAGAGCTTTTGGCTTTTTCTGCTTGCTTTTTCTCTCTTTTTTTTTTTCGCTATATTTTTTTCTTTTTTTTTTCTGCAAGCTTTGTTCTTTGCTGCTTTTTCTTGCTTCAAGAATCATTTTTATGATTTTTCAGATTATCAAATAACATGTCTCCTTGTCATCATTCTTTCAAGAGCCAACATATTTAACATTCTAAAACGACTACTTCAAAAGACATATGCACTGTTCAAGCATTCATTCAGAAAACAAAAAGTATTGTCACCACATCAATATAATTAAACTAAGTTCAAGGATAAATTCGAAATTCATGTACTTCTTGTTCTTTTGAATTAAAACATTTTTCATTTAAGAGAGGTGATGGATTCATAGGACATTCATAACTTTAAGACAAAGTTACTAAATACTAATGATCATGTAATAAGACACAAACATGGATAAGCAGTTAACATAAAGAAAACGAAAAACAGAGAATTTAAGAACAAGGAATGAGTCCACCTTAGTGATGGTGGCATTTCCTTCTTGAGGAACCAATGATATCCTTGAGCTCTTCTATGTCTCTTCCTTGTCTTTGTTGCTCCTCCCTCATTGCTTTTTGATCTTCTCTAATTTCATGAAGGATGATGGAGTGCTCTTGATGTTCCACCCTTAATTGTCCCATGTTGGAACTTAATTCTCCTAGGGAGGTGTTGATTTGCTCCCAAAAATTCTGTGGAGGAAAGTGCATCCCTTGAGGTATCTCAGGGATTTCTTGATGATGAGCTTCCTCATGCGTTTCTTGAGCTCTGTGAGTGGGCTCTCTTGTTTGCTCCATCCTTTTCTTAGTGATGGGCTTCTCTTCCTCAATGGGAATGTCTCCTTCTATGAAAGCTCCAATTGAGTAACATAGATGGCAAATAAGATGAGGGAAAGCTAGCCTTGCCAAGGGGGAGGGCTTTTCGGATATTTTGTAGAGTTCAAGGGAGATGACTTCATGAACTTCTACTTCCTCTCTAATCATGATGCTATGGATCATGATGGCCCGATCCACAGTAACTTCAGATCGGTTGCTAGTGGGAATGATGGAACGTTGGATGAACTCCAACCATCCTCTAGCCACAGGCTTAAGGTCCAGTCTTCTAAGTTGAACTGGTTTGCCTTTTGAGTCAATCTTCCATTGAGCTCCTTCCACACATATGTCCATGAGGACTTGGTCCAACCTTTGATCAAAGTTGACCCTTCTAGTGTAGGGGCGTGCATCTCCTTGCATCATAGGAAAGTTGAACGCCAACCTCACATTTTCCGGACTAAAATCTAAGTATTTCCCCCGAACCATTGTAATATAATTCTTTGGATTCGGGTTCTTACTTTGATCATGGTTCTTAGTGATCCATGCATTGGCATAGAACTCTTGAACCATTAGGATGCCGACTTGTTGGATGGGGTTTGTTAGAACTTCCCAACCTCTTCTTTGGATTTCATGTCGGATCTCTGGATACTCATTTCTCTTGACCTTGAAAGGGACCTTGGGGATCACCTTCTTCTTGGCCACAACATCATAGAAGTGGTCTTGATGAGCTTTGGAGATGAATCTTTCCATCTCCCATGACTCGGAGGTGGAAGCTTTTGTCTTCCCTTTCCCTTTTCTAGAGGATTCTCCGGTCTTGGGTGCCATCAATGGTAATGGAAAAACAAAAAGCTTATGCTTTTACCACACCAAACTTAGAATATTGCTCGCCCTCGAGCAAGAGAAGAAAGAATAGATGAAGAAGAAGAAGAAAATATGGAGGAGAAGAGGGAGAGGTGTATTCGGCCAAGAAGGGGAAGAGAGGGTTGTGTTGTGTGAAAATGAGGAAGAATGGAGGGCTTTATATAGGGAGGGGAGAGGGGTTTAGTTTCGGCCATATAGGGTGGGTTTGGGTGGGAAATTGATTTTGAATTTTGAAGGTAGGTGGAGTTTATGAGGTAGGTTTATGGGGAAGAGTGGATGGATGTGAGTGGTGAAGTGGTGATAGGGAAGAGAGATTGAGGTGATTGGTGAAGAGTTTTAGGGAAAAGTGTTTATTGGGAAGAGAGGATGAACATTGAGAAGAGGGAAGAGAGTGAGTGGTGGTAGGTGGGGATCCTGTAGGATCCACAGATGCTGAGTTGATCCTGTAGGGTCCACAGATCCTGGGGTGTCAAGGGTTTGCAACCTTGCACCCATTAGGCATGTAAAATGCCTTTGCATGCAACGCCCAGATGCAGCATATTTCTAGCGTTGAACACCAGTTCTATGCTTGTTTCTGGCGTTCAGCGCTAGCTTTCCTCACTGTGCATTTCTAGCGTCTGAACGCCAGGATGCTACTTGTTTCTGGCGTTCAACGCCAGATCCATGCTCTGTTCTGGCGTTGAACGCCAGCCAGATGCTCCTTACTGGCGTTTAAATGCCAGTAAGATCCTCCTCCAGGGTGTGATTTTTCTTCTGCTGTTTTTGATTCCGTTTTCAATTTTTATATTTATTTTGTGACTCCACATGATCATGAACCTAATAAAACATGAAAAAACAATACAAATAAATTAAAATTAGATAAATAAAAATTGGGTTGCCTCCCAACAAGCGCTTCTTTAATGTCAATAGCTTGACAGTGGGCTCTCATGGAGCCTCACAGATGTTCAGAGCATTGTTGAGACTTCCCAACACCAAACTTAGAGTTTGGATATGGGAGTTCAACACCAAACTTAGAGTTTGGTTGTGGCCTCCCAACACCAAACTTAGAGTTTGACTGTGGGGGCTCTGGTTGACTCTGCAGTGGGAGAAGCTTACTGTGCCTCTTTTCCATGTTTACAGAAGGATGACCTTGAGTTTTAAACACAATGGAGTCCTCATTCAATTGAAGGGCTAATTCACCTCTATCAACATCAATCACAGCTCTTGCTATGGCTAGGAAGGGTCTTCCAAGGATGATGGATTCATCCTCATCCTTCCCAGTATCTAGGATTATGAAATCAGCAGGGATGTAAAGGCCTTCAACCTTTACTAACATGTCCTCTACTTGTCCATAAGCCTGTTTTCTGGAATTGTCTGCCATCTCTAATGAGATTTTAGCAGCTTGTACCTCAAAGATTCCCAATTTCTCCATTACAGAGAGTGGCATGAGGTTTATTCCTGACCCTAGGTCACATAGAGCCTTCTCAAAGGTCATGGTGCCTATGGCACAAGGTATTAGGAACTTTCCAGGATCCTGTTTCTTCTGAGGCAATCTCAGTTGATCCAATGCATTTAGTTCATTGGTGAACAGGGGAGGTTCATCTCCCCAAGTCTCATTACCAATTAAATTGGCATTCAGCTTCATGATTGCACCAAGGAACTTGGCAACTTGTTCTTCAGTGACATCCTCATTCGCTTCAGAAGAAGAATACTCATTAGAACTCATGAATGGCATAAGGAGGTTCAATGAAATCTCTATGGTCTCTAGATGAGTCTCAGATTCCTTTGGTTCCTCAGAGGGAAACTCCTTATTGATCACTGGACGTCCCAGGAGGTCTTCCTCACTGGGATTCACGTCCTCAACCTCCCTTACAGGTTCGGCCATGGTAATTAATTCAATCGCCTTGCACTCTCTTTTTGGATTCTCTTCTGTATTGCTTGGGAGAGTACTAGGGGGTTTCAGTGATTCTTTTACTCAGCTGGCCCACTTGTGCTTCCAAATTTCTAATGGAGGACCTTGTTTCATTCATGAAACTCACAATGGCCTTAGATAGATCAGAGACTAAGTTTGCTAAATTAGAGGTATTTTGTTCAGAGTTCTCTGTCTGTTGCTGAGTGGATGATGGAAAAGGTTTACTATTGTTAAACCTGTTTCTTCCACCATTATTAAAGCCTTGTTGAGGCTTTTGTTGATCCTTCCATGAGAGATTTGGGTGATTTCTCCATGAGGGATTATAGGTGTTTCCATATGGTTCACCCATGTAATTCACCTCTGCTATTGCAGGGTTTTCAGGATCATAAGCTTCTTCTTCAGAAGATGCCTCTTGAGTACTGTTGGATGCAGCTTGCATTCCATTCAGACTCTGAGAAATCATATTTACTTGCTGAGTCAATATTTTATTCTGGGCCAATATGGCATTCAGAGTATCAATTTCAAGAACTCCCTTCTTCTGAGGCGTCCTATTACTCACAGGATTCCTCTCAGAAGTGTACATGAACTGATTGTTAGCAAACATGTCAATGAGTTCTTGAGCTTCTGCAGGCATTTTCTTTAGGTGAATGGATCCACCTGTAGAAGTATCCAATGACATCTTAGCTAATTCAGACAGACCATCATAGAATATATCCAGGATGGTCCATTCTGAAAGCATGTCAGAAGGACACTTTTTGGTCAGTTGCTTGTATCTCTCCCAAGCTTCATAGAGGGATTCACCTTCTTTCTGTCTGAAGGTTTGAACATCCACTCTAAGCTTGCTCAGCTTTTGAGGAGGAAAGAATTTGGCTAAGAAAGCCGTGACCAGCTTATCCCAAGAGTTCAGGCTATCTTTGGGTTGAGAGTCCAACCACACTCTAGCTCTGTCTCTTACAGCAAAAGGGAAAAGCATGAGTCTGTAGACTTCAGGATCTACTCCATTAGTCTTAACATTATCACAGATCTGCAAGAATTCAGTTAAGAACTGAAAGGGATCTTCAGATGGAAGTCCATGAAACTTGCAGTTTTGTTGCATCAGAGAAACTAATTGAGGTTTAAGCTCAAAATTGTTTGCTCCAATGGTAGGGATGGAGATGCTTCTTTCATGTGAATTGGAATTAGGTGCAGTAAAGTCACCAAGCATCCACCTTGCATTATTATTATTTTTGGCTGCCATCTCCTCTTCCTGTTCGAAAATTTCTATAAGGTTATCTCTGGATTGTTGTATTTTAGCTTCTCTTAGTTTCCTCTTCAGAGTCCTTTCAGGTTCAGGGTCTGCTTCAACAAGAATGTTCTTGTCCTTGCTCCTGCTCATATGAAAAAGAGGGAACATAAAAATAATAATAATAGGGATCCTTTTTACCTAGGTATAGAGGTTCTCCTGTGTGAGTAGAGGAAGAAAAGAATGTAATGTAAAGAAGGGAAGAAGAGAAAATTTGAACACAGATGGAAGAGGGGGTTCGAATTTGGGTGAGATGAAGTGTTAGTAGATGAATAAATAAATAGAAGGAGATGAGAGAGAAAGAGGATTTTCGAAAATAAAATTTTGAAAAGGGGTTAGTGATTTTCGAAAATTAGGAATGAAATCAAATTAAAATTAAAAATTGAAACAATTAGTTAATTAAAAAGAATTTTTGAAAAAGAGGGAAGAGATTTTCGAAAATTAGAGAGAGAGAGTTAGTTAGGTAGTTTTGAAAAAGATAAGAAACAAACAAAAAGTCAATTAGTTAGTTGAAACAAATTTTGAAAATCAAATTTTAAAAGATAAGAAGATAAAAAGTTAGAAAAGATATCTGAAAAAGATAAGATAAAAATATATTTTTGAAAAGATATGATTGAAATTAGTTTTGAAAAAGATTTGATTTTTTTTTTAAAATCACAATTAATGACTTGATTCACAAGAAATCACAAGATATGATTCTAGAACTTAAAGTTTGAATCTTTTTTAACAAGCAAGTAACAAACTTGAAATTTTTGAATCAAAACATTAATTGTTGATGATATTTTTGAAAATTATGATATAAAATTAAGAAAAAGATTTTTGAAAAATATTTTTTTAAAATTTTCGAAAATAAATAAGAAAAAATGAAAAAGATTTGATTTTTGAAAAAGATTTTGAAAAAGATAAGGTTTTTAAATTGAAAATTTGATTTGACTCATAAGAAACAATTGAATTTTAAAAATTTTTGAAAAAGTCAATCCAAATTTTCGAAATTTATGAGAGAAAATAGGAAAGATATTTTTTTTATTTTTGAATTTTTAATGATGAAAGAGAAAAACATGAAAAAGACTCAATGCATGAAAATTTTGGATCAAAACAATGAATGCATGCAAGAATGCTATGAATGTCAAGATGAACACCAAGAACACTTTGAAGATCATGATGAACATCAAGAACATATTTTTGAAAATTTTTATATGCAAAGAAAACATGCAAGACACCAAACTTAGAAATCTTTCATGTTCAGACACTATGAATGCAAAAATGCACATGAAAAACAAGAAAAGGCACAAAACAAGAAAACATCAAGATCAAACAAGAAGATATACCAAGAACAACTTGAAGATCATGAAGAACACCATGAATGCATGATTTTTTTCAAAAAATGCAAGATGAACATGCAATTGACACCAAACTTAAAATCTGACTCAAGACTCAAACAAGAAACACAAAATATTTTTTTTATTTTTATGATTTTCTAAATTTTTTTTCTATATTTTTCGAAAATCATTTGAAAAAGAAAAATAAGGATTTCAAAATTTTTAATATGAATTCCAGGAATCTTGTACTCTTAGTCTAAAGCTCCAATCTGAGGGTTAGACATGGCTTAATAGCCAGCCAAGCTTTAGAAGATACCTATCAGGCATACAACAGCTGAAACTTCATCCAACTTCATATACTTATAAGTGGAAGCCTTAGTCCAAAAAGACATGGCTTTACAGCCAGCCAGGCTTCAACATGCTTCATGAAACACTAGAATTCATTCTTAAAAATTCTGAAGAAAAATATGTTTTATTTTATTTTATTTATTTTTTTTTTTTGAAAATTAATTGGGAAAACGAAAAAGAAGGAAATATTTTTGAAAAATTTTTTAAAACTTTTTGAAAACAAAATAAGAAGAGAATTACCTAATCTGAGCAACAGGATCAACCGTCAGTTGTCCAAACTCAAAACAATCCCCGGCAATGGCGCCAAAAACTTGGTGCACAAAATTGTGATCCCTGGGCGAAATTGTCACTCGAACAATCCCTGGTGATGGCTCCAAAAACTTGGTGCTCTAATCTTAATTCATAATTTGTCACAACTTCGATACAACTAACCAGCAAGTGCACTGGGTCGTCCAAGTAATAAAACCTTACGTGAGTAAGGGTCGATCCCACGGAGATTGTTGGTATGAAGCAAGCTATGGTCACCTTGTAAATCTCAGTCAGGCGGATATCAAATAGTTATGGAGTTTTCAAAAATAAATAATAAATAAATAGAAAATAAAGATAGAAATACTTATGTAATTCATTGGTGAGAATTTCAGATAAGCGTATAGAGATGCCTTCGTTCTTATGAACTTCTGCTTTCCTGCTGTCTTCATCCAATCAGTCCTACTCCATTCCATGGCAAACTTTATGTAGGGGCATCACCGTTGTCAATGGCTACCCATCCTCTTGTTAAAAAGGTCTAAATGCTCTGTCACAGCACGGCAAATCATCTGAGGTTCTCGATCATACTGGAATAGGGTTCACCCTCCTTTTGCATCTGTCACTACGCCCAGCACTTGCGAGTTTGAAGTTTGTCACAGTCATTCAATCCCTGAATCCTACTCGGAATACCACAGACAAGGTTTAGACTTTCCGAATTCTCATGAATGCCGCCATCAATCTAGCTTATACCACGAAGATTCTGATTAAGAGATCCAAGAGATAATCATCCAATCTAAGATGGAACGAAAGTGGTTGTCAGGCATGCGTTCGTGGGGGAATGATGATGATTGTCACGTTCATCACACTCATGTTAGAGTACGAATGAATCTTAGAAGCGGAATAAGTTGAATTGAATAAAAAATAGTAGTACTTTGCATTAATTCATGAGGAACAGCAGAGCTCCACACCTTAATCTATGGAGTGTAGAAAACTCTACCGTTGAAAATACATAAGTGATGAAGGTTCAGGCATGGCCGAGAGGCCAGCCCCCAAACGTGATCAATATGATCTAAAGATGAACTAAAAATCATAAGATGTCTAAAAGACTAGTAAAAAGTTCTATTTATACTAAACTAGTTACTAGGGTTTACAGAAATAAGTAATTGATGCATAAATCCACTTCTGGGGCCCAATTGGTGTGTGCTTGGGCTGAGCTTGAAGTTTACACGTGCAGAGGCTTCTTCTGGAGTGGAACGCCAAGTTGTAATATGTTTTTGGCGTTCAACTCTGGTTCGTGACGTGTTTCTGGCGTTTAACTCCAGACTGCAGCGTAGAACGCATGTTGTCTAAACTCGGCCAAAGTGTGGACTATTATATATTTCTGAAAAGCCCCTGGATGTCTACTTTCCAACGCAATTGGAAGCGCACCATTTTGAGTTCTGTAGCTCTAGAAAATCCACTTTGAGTGAAGGGAGGTCAGAATCCAACAGCATCAGCAGTCCTTCTTCAAACTCTGAATCTGATTTTTGCTCAAGTCCCTCAATTTCAGCCAGAAAATACCTGAAATCACAGAAAAACACACAAACTCATAGTAAAGTCCAGAAATGTGTATTTAACATAAAAGCTAATGAAAACATCCCTAAAAGTAACTAGATTCTACTAAAAACATACTAAAAACAATGCCAAAAAGCGTATAAATTATCCGCTCATCATGCTTCTTGTATGATCTCCACCTCTTGACAAACTTTCTCAAGCGTGTTTTCTTGTTCAAGTTCTTCAAATTCTTCAACTATTTCTTCTAGTTTCTTGATCTCAACCTCCTCCTCTTGCAACTCATGCTCCAATTCCTCTTCTTTCCCTTGTAGTTCCAAGCTCTCTTTCACTCCACAAGCTTCAATTGAAGTTGATTCTTTACTTTCATCCATGGAAGTGCTTGAATTGTTGGAAGAGTGTAGTGAGGCAAAGTGGGATAGGGTTTCGGCTAAGGTAGCCATGATGTTGTCTTCCCTTTTTTAGTACTCTTCTTGCTCTTGAAGGAAGAATTGGAAGGCTTCCTCCATTGAAGGTTAAAGGGAAAAAGGAGATTCATCATGTGGGAAGAAGTCCTCGTCCTCATATGTAGAAGATGGTTGATATTGATAAGAGTATTGAGGTGGTGTGGGGTATTGATGTTGAAATTGTGCTAGTTCTAAATATGGTTCATAAGGTTGTTCATGAGGCACATAAGGTTGATGGTATGGTGGGTATAAGTTAGGCTCATGTGGAGGTGTTTGATAATAGTGTGATGTGGCTTGTGAGTAAGGTTGATCATAATGTTAAGGGTTTGGGTTGTATTGGTGTGCATCAAGAGGTGGGTAGTTGCCTTAAGGATATAGAGGAGGTTGTTGCTAAGAGGGTTTGCCTAGAGACATATGGCTCCTCACTCAATTGATCCCACAAACCATGATGCATTCCATCATTGAGATTCTCACTTCCTACAACATTATAACAACCAAACTCAAAGCCAAAAGGGTGAGAATCCATAGAGAAAAGAGAAAATAAAATACAAAAGCTAAAAAGAGAAACTAAAACAAACTCCTAACAACTAACAAAAGCAAGCAAACAACCAAAAAGAAGCAAGCTATTTACATATTAACATATTCACAATAGCCAATAATATAACACGATTGCAACTCCTCCGGCAACGGCGCAAAAAACTTGATGAAGGCCAAAAGTGGGTTAGAAATTTCACAAATAGAATTTCTTTGTTGCAAGCATAGTCCAAACCCAACAATTGACCATCAATCAAAGTTTAATTCGAAGAATAGTCACAATGAATACAAAATAACCAGGAGTTTTAAGTCCTAGGTCGTCTTCCCAAGGAGTTGCAATGAGATGCTCAATTCTTGGCTATGAGGGAATAGGGGTTGAGATTGCTAGATGCAAGAAATATAAATAGTAAGAAATTAAAGAGGCAAACAATGATTAAATATCAAAATAATTAAACTCAAGGAAATTAATCAAGAGAAAGGAAAATTCAAATGCTAAGAACCTCTTGGCAAGGATTGAGAGTCAAGGTTACCCATCCTAGCCATTGACCACAAACATATGATGATTATGAAGAGTTAATCCTATTTAGTCAACCCTAACATCGAGGATAAGTCAAATAGGTATAATTAATCTCAATCCACAAGTCCTAGTCTACTCCCGAATTAGCTTTGTGAAAGACTAGAGTTAGTGGAAACCAAATTAATTAACTACCCTAATATATCAATCAGTAATGAACATCAATGACTCAAGGTCACCAAAGTCCTCAATCCCACGCCAAGAGTGAGGAAAAACTAAGCAAAAACTAAGCCAAGTATTTTATCAAACACTTGGTGTGCATGAAAATAAAATCATATTAAATTACAGTAATAATAAATTCTAAAGCTACCAAAAGCAAGAAATGGTAATAACAACTCAATTAAATAATAATAAACAAAGAAACATTAAATTGTATTAATGGAAACTCAAATTAACAAGTGCTCATTAACAATAAAATAACTAAATAAAAGAAATAACAAGTAAAAGTAAAAGAAGCAAGAAGCTAGAAGAAGAAATAGTATAGAAACTAAATCAATACAAGAATTAAAGCATCAATCTAAGAGAAAATTAACTAAACCTATCCTAATTTTAGAGAGATGAGAGGGCTTCTCTCTCTAGAATAACCTAAAGCATGTTACTAAAGCTAAACCTAATTGCCTTCCCCTTGCCTCCTCTTGAATTAGGGTTGAAATAGCTTCAGAAATGAGTTGGATTGCGTTCTGGAGGACCAAAAATTACTGTCAGCGAATTGCATTTATGAGGTCATGTGCTGGCACCTGTGCGTACGCACGCACACTTGCTGATTTTTCCACTTGTGTGTCTGCACAAAAGGTTGTGTGCACACACACTTGCTGGCTCTCACTTGTGCGTACGCACGCATACTTGTATGTGCGCACAGTTGCTGAAAAGCTCCAAACTCCATTTCTTCATGATTTCTCCACTTTTGCATGCTTTTTTCCTCACTTCTTCAATCCATATTAGCCTTTTAAGCCTAAATCACTCAACAAACATATCAAGGCATTAATGGAATTAAAGTGGCTAAAATTTAGCAAATAAAGGCCTAAAAAGCATGTTTTCACTTTTGAGCACAATTTATGGAGAGCTTACAAAACCAAGATATTTCATTGAATACGTGTAGAAAAAGTTGATAAAATCCACTAAATTAGAGCAAATAAACACCATAATGTGGATTTATCAGATACTCAGCCACAGACCTCACATCTCAATGTAAGCGGGACTAACCACTGCCCTTACGCCGCCGCCACGACCTCGACAGGCGGGATTAACCTACCGTCCCTGCCAGGTGCATAACATCTCAACAATACCAGTATAAAATATTATATATTTCATCAGTGATCACTTTTAATATTCAATATTTTTCTCATTTGTCTTCGAGTCCCAGAGTCATCACAAACATTATCAATTTTTCTTATTTCCACAGCTCATCACACTCATCATCAATATAGTACTCGAACGATCCACTCACAAATTTAGAAACCTAAGTCTCCGTCTTCTAAATATTTTACCAGAAAATATCTAGTTAAACTCACTTAGGGTATTTTCTATGTTTCAACGCCTAAAAACAAGTTAAGACATCCTAGATAAGCATTACGGAAGTTTACGAGCTTGCCGGGAAGGTAAAACGGTTGAAAACCACGATTTTCATTGAAAAACAGGGCATTGTGCATATGCATAGGGTTGTGCGTATGCACGCCCAGAAGAATTTTCTCAACTTGTGCGTACGCATAGAGGTGCGCGTACACACACAAAGTAAAATTTTCTATTTTGTGTGTACGCATGAATACGTGCGGACGCACTCAACAGAAGGCTCTTCCCAGCTTGTGCGTACGCATGATGTTGTGCGTACGCACAACTTGCAAATTTCACAGGGTGCACATATGCACGAGTCACAACACTCGTTCTGCTTAGAGCGTAAGCACAAATGTGTGCTTGGGCACACAAACCAGAACTTACAATTTTCTGCAACATCACAAAATCCATATTTTGACACCAACATCAAACGATCATATCTTTTTCCACAAATTTTTATTTTCACGAAATCTATACCATTTTAAAGCTCTTTAAATTATATATAATTTGATAAAAAAATCCGATCAATTTAAAAATCTGAAGCTCAAGATATGATCCGCTAAAGTTGGCCCAAAATTCATTTTTACCAAAAACCATAAAAACTCAATTTTACCAAAACTCTCAATTCAAAACCAATTGCTCTACATCCAAACCAATTCTAATGTATCTAAATTATATTCATATACTCTCCAATTATTCCACATCCTATCAACATGCAATTTCATCAATATCATCCAAAAATTTTCACTTTCATATCTCCAATTCTCAATTATTACAACTCAAAGCATCATTTCACTATCCTCAACATTTGTCAACATCAACAAGCTTCATATTTAAGTATCAACACTCATAATCATCATTTTCAACCCCACATCATAAATCAACTTCAACATTCATCAAAATCATAACAATCATCAAAATCATCAAACATCAACACTCATTACCAACCAATTCAATCCTATGCTAATGTCTACTAGCCTAAGTATCCAGAAATATTACATATTACATAGAGGAAACCGAAACCATACCTTGGCCGATTCCCAATATGCACACTACACTAATTTGAGTCCAAATCAAGTCTCAAATCACCAATAAATCACTAATTCACATCCAAAGCTCCAAATAAATGCCAACATTCGCAATAACTCAAACTAAAATCATACCAGATACCAAAAATCAACACAGAGTTACCAAATTCATGAATTCACAAAGGTAAACAGTTTCCTTACCTTTTCCAATGGTGTTTGGGGCACAAACTACCAATAGCCCAACCTTAGATACCACCTAATCAATCAAAAACACAAAATCTACTCAAAACTCAAACCTAAATTTTCGAATTTCTTAGGGCTGCAGAATAGAGAAGAAATTTTGAAATTTTACTAACAAAAGTTAGATGAAATTAACCGGCTTGATGAAAGCTTCACGTAGCCACAAACGGCATGCGAATCAGAGCATTGTAGTTCGAGTTATAGCCACCAAAAGTGAAGAATGAATAGTGCACTCTCTTCTCCACTCTTCTCACTTGTGTAGCTGTGTTGTTTGTGTTTATGAGAGTTATGAGGCTGAAATGGCCTCACTTAGGATGTTTTATATGTTGGGCTTGGGCCCAACTTGTGCCCGGTCCAACCTATTAGCATTTTTAGCCCGTTTGGCCCAATTTTGGACCAAACCTTTAGAATTAGTGTCTGATTTTCAATTCTTAATGTTTTATTGAGTTTTTCTACTGTTTTTACTGCTCTCACACAATACCAGATAGATTTAAGCCGGTACTGCCGGTTAATTTATCGATACGCATTTTTACACAAATTTTGATAGAAAATTATATTTTTCCAACTCAGATAAATCTACTGAGTCCAAATATCACATTTAAATTTTTTAATTAATATTCAAAATTTTTGGAACCTATTCTCGACAATTAAATTAATTTAATTAAGTGGCTAATTAATCGCGGTTCTTACATTCTCCCCACCAAATAAGAAATTTTGTCCTCAAAATTTAATGATTACCTGAGAATAACTCGGGATAATCCTTTCGCATCTCGGACTCCAATTCCTAAGTATGCTCTTCCACTCTCGCTCTCTTCCAAGCTACCTTAACCAACAACACTTCCTTTCCATACAACTTCTTCACATTAGTATCGTCAATCCGCACCTGTGTTACTTGAAAAGTCAGGGAATTGCTCTTTCAAGTTTTTCTTTTTGGCACCGTTGGCAGGGAATTGCAATGTGTGCTTGTTATTGGTTATTGTACATATGGTGATATTGTGAATAGCTTGATTTTTTGTTTGTTTGCTAGTTTTTGCTAGTTTTAGGATTTCGTTTTCTTTGTTTCTTGTTAGTTTTTGTTTTCATTTTCTCTTGTCACCATGAATTCTTACCACTTTGGCGATGAGTTTGGTTCAAATTATGTTGTAGGAAATGGGAGCTACAATGACAACATGCATCAAGGATGGAACAATCAAAGATGGGAGGAGCTTCAAGGAATTGATAACCCTTCTTGGCAACAACCTCCTCCAGTTTCTTATAGGTATAATCCAACTCCTAATGCATATCAATCCAATGGATGTGGTGACCCTCATTGTGGGAGTCAACCCCAATCACCATATGCCTATGAACCACCTCCTCAACATAGTTTTCAACCATTATACTCACAAGCCCCCTACTACCAAACACCTCCATATGACCCTAATTCTTACCCACCATACCAACCACCTTATGAGCCATATGAACCATATATAGAACCACAACAATTCCAACACAATTACTCCCAAGAACCACCTCGATATACACCATCTCCATACCCTTACCAAGATGAACCACCTTCCAATTATGAACCCTTTCTCTCAAACAATGAACCCTCTCTCCCACCACCTCCTCCAAAGGATGAATCTCTCCAAACCTTCTTTTAAGAACAACGAAGAGATATTAGCTCTTATATCCAAAGGCAAGAAGAGAGGCAAAAGGAGCTAAAGAAGCTAGAAGTCATGGTTGCCACCATGGCGGAAGCCATTAACGACATGGCCTCCCACCTAAGCTCATGCATCCCAAGTACTCCCATTGACGAATGTGGAGGATCAACCAAGGAGCATCGTGAGGGAGTGAATTTGAAGCTTCAAGGTGGAGATGAGGAGTTGAAGCAAGAATCGCCACCAAGGGAGGAAGTTGAGACATTTGAGCCGGAAGGAGTGGTTGAAGATTTATGAGATGTTGAGAGTCCATGGGAATGTAGAATTATGGAGTCCTCTTCCAAGAAACTTGATATTGATGTTGAGGAGGGTGTACAACCTCCAAAACATATCATGGTTGAAGACTTTGAAGAGGTTGATCAAGAGATGGATTCAACCATTGATGAGTTTCTATCTACAATTGAATCCTCTACCATTGGACTTGACATAGATTTCAAAGAGATTGAATTGGAAGAAAGCTACCAAGAGGAAAAGGTTGGGATTGAAGAAGCTTGCAAGAAGGTGGAAGTTGTCAAGGAAGAACACAAGGGAGTAGAGCTTGTAAGACCATTGGAGACACCTCTCCCCAAGCTGTCACCATCCATCCTTTTATTCAAGTGAGTAAATCTCTTATCTCTAAGCTTTATTATCCCACTTGAATATGGCTTGCTTGAGACGGATGGTCAACTTAGAGCTCTTTGTGGCTTTAAGAGCAAAAAGGAGATGGTTAGTGGTTGAAAACATCACTCTAGTTTTATGATAGTTGCATGTTCAAAGTTTGATTGCAAGGTTTGGTGTGGAGCTAGATTGAATGGGTCTAGCAAGTTTTTTGGAGGCCTCATTGAGAATTCGGCATGTAAATCACCCGAAGGGAATTACCATGATCAACTTGAAGACGGGTGTGAAAATAAAGTGTTGGATCCCGGATTACAAGAAGACGATCAATTTTGGGAGCTCATAGTTTGTGAAGAACTCTATCAAAGCTTGGAGCTGCTAATTTTGAATAATGGAGCTTATTGGAGATTCAACTATTGGTGGATGTTCAAGGATAGATTCAAGCACAAGCCACCTTGATGAGAGCTCCCCATAACTCCAACTTAAGGACAATAAATAAAAGTGCTAGGTGGGAGATACCCCACCATGGTAACATCATTTCATTTTTTCTTTTTGTAAATATGGGTAAAATTAGTTTAATTTCATGTTTTCATTGGTTTGTTGAGTATAGTTAGTAGTCTAATATGTTAAATAAGGTTTAATGGTGTTTTGGTAGCTATTTGGAGGTTTGGAAAGCTTGGTTTCATGCAAGAACTTGGAAAAATTTTGAAAAATAGAGCACCATACTACGCGTACGCGTCACCCACGCGTACGCGTGACACAAGTTTTTTTTACCACCCACGCGTACGCCTCGCCTATGCGTACACGTGACATCCAAATTTTTAGGGCCAGTACAAAAACCAGAGAGTTGCGCATGAAGTGTGCTGAATTTGTGCCTCTAGCACAATTTTCGCCCATGCATACGCGTGACCCACGCGTACGCGTCACTTATCTCTCTCTTCTCCCACGCGTACGCGTGACCTTGCCCTGTTTCACCACCTTCTTTTCTTCTTCTCTTTCCATTTTTTTCCTTCTCCTCTCTTCTTTTCTTTTCTTTCCCTCCTTCAACCATCACCCAACACTGCCAATCACCATCTATTACCATTTCTTTTAGTTAGTTTAATTTTTGTTTAATTTTCTGTTTTTCATGATAAGTGTTGGATTATTAATATTGTTTGCTGTTTACTGCTGCTGATTACTGGTAAGATGTTGTTTTAACATCATGGTTGTTAATTTTCATTGTTGGATTTCTTTATTGAGGTTATAATTTGTTACTTGGTTTTGAATTTTTCATGCTTAACCTTTTTGAAGACCAAGTACATGTGACATTGGCTTTTAGCTTTTTAAATCTTTTGAATTGCATGTTTTGGCCAGCATGTGATTTGATTTCATTATCTGTGATGAGCCAATTTGTGTATTATCGATGAATTTTTTGTTAGGTGATACTTGTTTATGATTGAACCTTATTGACATCACCTATTTCATGTATTGATATTTTGGAGTTGTGAAATTAGATCGTACGCTTAACTAGTGACATATTTTTGAGCTTTCTAAGTTTTGTGGACCGTGCTTGCTATGTGATTGATTCTCACTTCTATCTTCTTTTTCCTAAGTCCCATAGCACCATGTGTTCCACTTCTATTTCACTTAGGTGCTGCAAATAAATGCCAATATGTGTCATTGTTTGATGTGTGAGTTCTATATTTCATCTGGTTCACTAAGTTTGCTTACACATCAATCAATGTCCATTTATTATCAAATTTTACAATTGCTTTATTTTTGTTTGAATACTTTTATGCTTCTTCATTGCTTGTTTGGTTGTCTTAATCTACAAGTTTTCTTTGAAGTATTTCAAGCACACTAGAATGAGTGAAGCGTATGCTTTATTTTTTGTACTCGTGACATAACTTTTAATATCAGTGTGTGTGTGTTCTAAACCACATGCAACTTAGAACTCACACACCTATTTTTCATCAATGTCACACTAACTCACTCACTTCATTTTAGTTATTATCACCTCATTCCAACAATTTATGCTTCCTTGCTTTTGCATTTACTTTTTTTACTATCCTGTTTTCTATTGCTCAGGATGATTTATCATAAACAAAAACGGAAGTGGGAGAAAGAATATGCAGCAGCCGGTTGATCCACTAGCTGAAGGTGGCAACTGGAAAAGTCACCGTACCCCCTTGCTCATCTCTGGATGCACCGAAGACGGTGCAAACTTTTAAGTGTGGGGAGGTCGTCCAACCACTCGGCGTTTTTGGGTGACAAATTTCTAATCCCAACACTTTCGCAGTTTATTTTTAGGTCTTTTACGATTTTTTTGTTGCATTTTCTTGTTTTACATATATATATACAATAAGCTTAGTCAAAATAATAAAATTTTCAAGAAATTTATCTATAGGGCACCCCAATTGATTTGAGTAAATTTTTTTTTAAAACTTGCTTGAATTATATACATTGTGGAACATGATTTTTGAGCTAAGAACACATAAGCATGTGAGTTTTTAGCCTAATTGTGTGGTTACTTCTTATAACCACTATTTTCATTCTTGTTTGTATTATTCTCTTTCTATGATTACAATATTTGATTTGTTTGATTCTTTATATCCATTATTTTGTGTATACATGCATTTATATGATTGAGGCCATTGTTTCAAATACCTCACTTACCCAAATAGCCTTACCTTTTATCTACCATTGTTAGCCAACTTTGAGCCTATGCTAAACCCATTTGTTCTGAATTTTAGCACATTACAAGCCGTAAAGCAAAAAATAATAAATGTCCTTAATTTGGATCTTTGATTAGCTTAGGCTAGTGAGAGTGTTTATCATCAGAGTGTGGGAAATTTAGGAAAATTGGTTGGGATAAAAGAGTGTTTTTGTATTTCTATTAAAAATATTGCGAATTGGGTACATACTCATGCATTGAATGTTAAACCATATGCATTGGTGCTCTTGTATATATTTTAGTTTGAAAAAAATGATAAAGAAAGAGCGGATATGTAACGACCCAATTTGTAAAAACAAATCTTATAAAGCATGATTAGGGGAGAATTGAGTGAATCAACCCTATACACTTGAGTGACTAGAGCGGATATGTAACGACCCAATTTCTGGTACGTCATGATCATACTAGAAACTGAGCGCTACTAACTTGTCTTCCTAATTATTATCCATTATTTATTATATGAGCCTGATTCATTGTTAAAAGTGTAGTTATTTTTCGAGGTACTTTTTTTTTTGAAAATGTTTGGATTAATAAACAGAATCATTCATAATCAATTCACAAATAATAATAGATAAAACAGTTATAAATAACCACACATAAATACATCTCAAGCAGTTGATAACATTCCATGATCCAGCCTTTATTAGAGTATAAACTTTTAGTTAGAACACCCCTAGATATAGCTAAATAATATCTATATACATATATATACATACAACATCCCAGGCCCTGACCTGTTCAAGAAGTCCCTAAGCTAGCACCTAGGCTAGCCTAGACTCTATACTCACCTAGTCCCTCTAAACTACTAAAGCGAGGGAAAGTACATTCAAAGTCTTCAAAACTCAAGTCAGGCAGAATGTCATCAAAAGGTAGAATATCATCTACTACTCCTCTACACGATCAGACATTGCCATATGACGTCTCTCTGGTACCTCATCAAGTAGCCACACAACAGGAGTCTCGTACACAGGATTTATGTTAAAGTTCATGTACAAACGGGGTGCAGACATTGGCTGGTCTCATAGTATATACATATAAACAGAGAACGAAATTCACCCTAGACTTAGAAGACTACCTAGAGCATAATCCTTTTTGCAAACGGTCGTCAGTGAACTACTGAAGGGTACTCATGCTTCCATCTGAAGGGGGAAGGGAGAGAGAAGGGGTAAGAACTGGGGAGTTCTTAGTAGGGCCAGGGTTATTAGTTAAGTTCATTAATTTCATGTTGTTTAGCAGACGAATAGCAAAATATCAAGAAGTAGTGAATAGAAGATATAGATAAATAGAAAAAATAGAGAAAACAAAAAGCAGAACACAAACAAAAGAATGTAAGAAAGTAGAACACAAATACATAGAATATAATACAAATAAACAAAGCATACATTCATTCAACAATCATAACAGAGGAAATGCACAACCAAGTATGATGTATGTCTGTCCTATGCAGGCCATGAGCTCACGTGTCAGTTTACACCCTGTAGCCCGACATTACCTCGGAACAAGTCCCAGATATGGTTTCCCTTTGTGTCCTTAGTGCATACGTGTCGGTGGTAAGAATACCACTCCTTCGTGACTACCGGCAGTCAGTACAAAGCTCGACCCCAAAATATACGCACAAGGGGAAACAATGATCCTCAGTTCATGGGCGTCCCTGAGATCAACACACAAACAAAACAAAGATCCTCAATTCGTGGGTTTTCCTGAGATCAACATACAACAAAACAGAGATCCTCAGTTCGTGGGTTCCCCAAGATCAAAGATTATCAACAGTTCAAGGGTTGTTCCCGTAATCAATGATTATCAATTCGTGGATTTTTCCCGTACACGAAATAGTTAATAGTTCGTAGGTTTCCCCGAGACCAATGATCATTCAGTTCGTGGGTACTTCCCGTATTTAACATTATCAGTTCGTGTGTTTTACCGCTCTTCTCTCTCTCTGTATCTTTACTCAGCTCTGATTACTCTTTTTTTTGTATCTATATTACTCTTTTTCTCTTTACCTCTTTACTCTGGTCTGGTTACTCTATTTTCTGTGTTTCTCTACTCTGCTCTGATTTCTCTGCTTAACGTATGTATTTAAAGCTTTTGTAAATTTCGGTATGAATAGTTAGCCTGTCCCAAGTATAGGTTCATTAAGTCTATACTAAAACAGTTTAACTTTTCATATTATACCTAACCCTAGTCTCAATTCAAGGACTAACTATGTTGCCCTAGTTCGTTCACTAATCTCTGTCTGATTTTCTATTATTAAAACTTAACAGACTTTTCTTTAGTTTTTATCTTTTCTTTAACTTCATATCTTTCCATTATCTTTGCCTCACTAACATGTTATTACCACTCCCTAAGTGTTTTATGAAGGTAATTATGAGATTCTATGCTTAAAGTTGTCTTTCTAAAGCTTTTACAGAAAACTGCCTTTTCCGCATTATTTTATTATTTTTATTAAAATATTATTTTTAATTAAATATTATTATTTATTATTTATCATTAAATTTTCTAAAATTACCTTGCCTTTACCTTTTCACTTTCAAAATTAACTTTTTACCCCAGTAACTTTTAATATTTCTACTTTAACCACCCTAACTTTCAGAAATTACCAAATAACCCCTCAAATACCAAAATAATTACAACCTTGCCCTTTTTAAGATCTAAAAGGTGTTCTTCAATGTTCTTCATCACACTTAAAGTGTTCTTCATGTTCTTCATAAATTTTTTTTCTCTTTCTCTGTTTTCACCCGTTTTTCAGTCTTTTCAGCAACCGATTTTTACCATAATTCATAATAAATTCCCAGCCACTAAAACCCCATATTTTCCACATGATTTCAACACAAATTGAATCCCAATTTAAGGGTTAGGGTTTCATTTTCCAGCAGCCACAAGAACACAAGTTCATAGTTTGAATTTCATCAAATTTCATCAAAATTTCACCAAATTTTCACCAAAAATCAATCGTATATGCAACCAATTTTTAGCACAGTCAAATCATACAACATTCACACAACTCAAACATAATCAATCAAGATTAATTTCGTCAAACCCTACCTGGTTTTGCTGCTCCTAATTCGGTTATACATTCAGGTGGTCCTTAAGCACTTTTTCCTCCATAGACTTGCTGGAAATTAACGTTTCTTGGCCCTCAAGTCAAGTTAAGTATGATTCCTTATTTTCAGCCTTGATATGTTACATGGTTATGTATAGGAAGAAGAGAGAATCATTTTGGTGAAATCGGAGTTTTGATTTGAGTTTTAGTTCAGAATAAATCAAGCTTTGAAGATTAAGTGTTCATGAAATTTTCTCTCTTGTAATTTTCGGCCAAAATGAAGAAATGAGACAGCCTTGGAGTGTCTTGAGGGTGTAAGGTGAGTTGTGATTGGTTGGCTTGGAGGTGGGTTAAAATAATATTAAAATATCTCAAGTGTATAACTACTAAAACTAGATGTATTGGAACACTTGTAAAAACATCTCTAAAAATTATTTTCTAAGATACTAGCACAGATGACACTATTAACATATTTATTATGAGAATAGAACATGTATGATGAGGCCTTAGCATTGCTAAAGTCATCAGAGAGTGTTGGTGTTAAGCTGCACCAGTAAACTGTGAACACGGTTAAACCGATTTCCTGTTTTTAACTAAAACTGACCTGGTAATACTATAATATCATTCAAGAAAATTATAATACTAATATAATAATAATATTATACTATTAACTCTCTTCTCTCATGAATCGAGTCCGGTTCGTAAAACTGAGACTATTTACGAAAATCAAAATCAAAACTCCTAACCGATACGGTTCAAAAACTAGGTTCTTCGTGATTGCGTTGCCTCAGAAAAGGTTCTAGCTTAAGGATGATATAATGATAATGAGGATTGAGATGCTTGATGATACAGCAGAGGTGTTCCCTTTACCGATATTCCGGAGAAATCCGTGCCTTCAGAAAAGATCTCGCGTACTCGAAAAACTGGGTTGTTACAGGATACACATTTGGTGAGAGTTCGATTGCTCAATTACATGTTTTCACCTATGATAATCTATTTTCTTGCAAGCTTGTAAATTTTTTTAATAACTCAATTCAATTGTGGGTTTGACTGGGTTGTTAACACCTTTAGCCCTCATGTACATATATGCTTTCTTGGAAGTTGATTTATTTTGACCAAGTAGTTGCATGCATATAGATAGATTACATGTAGATAGATTGCACGTAGATAGTTTGCATTGAATAAATGTTGATACCCTTTGTCTCTTTCTTGAGTTTAGCATGAGGACATGCTTAGTTTAAGTGTGGGGAGTTTTGATAAATCCCAATTTTGTGGTTTATCTTGTGCTTAATTTATGGAATTTTACCAACTTATCCCACATTTATTTAATAAAATAGCATAGTTTCGTAATTCTCCTTAAATTTGTGCTTAAGTGTGAAAACGTTCTTTTTAGGCCTTAAAATAGATAAATTTAATTCACCATAATTCCATTCGATGCCTTGATATATTTGTTGAGTGATTTCAGATTCATAAGGCAAGTATTGGATGGAAGAAGTGAAGAGAAAAGCATGCAAGATGGAGAATTCATGGAAAAACAAGGATTTAAAGTGCCTAGAGTGACACGCACGCGTGACAGACACACACTCGTGAATAGGCGGTCGTCCAGGCGACGCGTACGCATGACATGATTGACGTTGGGATTTTTGCCAGTAAAGAATTTCATAAAAACAGTTGCGTTGTAGATATAATCTCTAAACCAATAAAAATCCCTTCGTACAAACGTTTTGGTTGTCACAAGTAACAAACCCCTTAAAAATTGTTAACCGAGTATTCAAACCTCGGGTCGTCTTCTCAAGGAACTGCAAGGAAGTATGTTCTTATTATTGGCTATAAAGGTCGTAATCGGGGTTTAGAAGGTGAGAAGCAAGTGATTTGAATGACAAGTAAAGTAAATGGCAATTAAAATAAATAAATACTGTAAAGCAAACTTTTGGCAAGGTAAGAGAAATTAGAAGTCCAACTTAGTTATCTCTCTCAACAATGATGAAAGTTGAATCTAAATTCCACTTAGTTGACCTTTACTAAAGCAAAGGAAAGTCAAGGACTAATTAGTTTGACCTTCGAATCCTATTTATTTCCTAAGAAAAAGTTGGGATTATTGAAGTTCAGTTCAATTAGCAAGATAACGATTATCAATTATGCTGAGTTGGTAACTGTTAAGTTACTGATTTCTTAACCAAGACCAAAAGGGGAAAAAGTAAATTGCTGGAATAAAATATCTTCAGATCGGAAACAATGATAACATAAATTAAAAAGAGCAATCATAAACTGAAAATACCTCAAATATCATTAATTCAAATAATAATCTGTAACATGGAATAATTCATAAATTCAATTATAAAAGTAAATAATCAACTCAAGTGCTGGAATAAATAAAAGTGAAAGGGAAGCTAAAACAAAGAAACGTAAAACCTGGATCGAGAGTCACTCTTACAAACTAAGAGAAGTCCTAAATCCTAAGAGAGAGAGGAGAGAACCACTCTCAAGACTAAATCTAAATCATGGGAAGTAAAAATTGGCGGGTTCTCTTTTGAATGGATGCATTCTCCCACTTTATAGCCTCTAGTCCGTGTGTTCTGTACCTGGATCTGGGCCAAAAGGGCTTAAGAAATTGCTGGGGGCGTATTCTGTAAATTCTGATACGTGGCCTCTGTCACGCGTCCGTGTGGGTCACGCGGTCGCGTCATCTGGAGTTTTCTTTGTGGCGCGGTCACGTCGGTCACGCGTCCGCATCGAATGCGCTATGCTCAAGTCGCGTGGCCGCGTCAGTAATGCGGCCGCGTCGCTGCTTCTTCGCTCCTGGCACGCGATCGCGTCGTCCATGTGATCGCGTGGATGCCAGTTTCTTCAAAACTCCGTTTCGCACTTTCCTTCCATTTTTGTACGTTTCCTTTTCCATCCTTTAAGTCATTTTGTCTTAGAAAATCTGAAACTACTCAACACACTAATCACGGCATTGAATGGAAATAAAGGTAATTAAAATAATTAATTTTAAAGCTTAGGAAACATATTTTTCACGTACATCACCTAATAAGGAAGGGAAAGTAAAACCATGCAATTAATATGAATAAGTGGGTGAAGGATTGAATAAATCACTCAACTAAGCACAAAATAACTCATGAAATATGGGTTTATCAACCTCCCCACACTTGAACAATAGCATGTCCTCATGCTAAATCCAAGGTAAAGAATAAGGTAAGGTTAAAGTGGTGGAATGTTATGCAATGCAACCTATTCTAAATGCATCTACCTAAATGAGTCATGCAATTCCAATTTATCCACTCATATATAAAGCTTACACATAGTTAAATTAATTCACATTCTCAAGGAGTCATATATATATTGTACAAACTTGCAAAACAATTAGTAATTTAAGCACAGATATATGTTGATTAGCTATTGAACCCTCACTGGAATTTGTGTTTACCTTCTAGTCACTCAGTGTTTATTGGGTTTATTCACTCTACTTTTCTTTTTATTCTTACTTTCTATAACTTTGTTCTTCATCTAACCAATCAACAATTATAGAGTACAGTCATACCAAAAGTCATGAGGTCTTTAATTAAGGTTGTAATGGGGCCAAGGTAATGGTAAGGATATATGTATAAGGCTAAGTGAGCTAATAAGTGAATCCTTAATTAGACTAAGATCTCACCTAACATACATATTTAGTAGAACAAAACTTCTTTACCAATTTTCCCATATTATCCCACTTGTTGTTACATGCTCATGTTTCAATTTTATTTTTATCCCATGTGCATTGCTTTTATTTTTCATTGAGGAATTCTTTTGTATAGGAAGAAGAAATAGGAACAAGGAAGAGGGGGTTGGTTGCGGCTGGGGGCGGACGGTGGCAGTGGGTGATCGGCGGTTCCCGGCGGTGGTTGGTGCAGCGGTAATGGTGGCTGGGTGGTGGTGGTTGAGGGTTGGGGAGAGAGAGAGAGAGAGGGGGTTGAGAGTGAAGGGGTGGGGCGCGAGGATAGGGTTTCGCGTGATCTGGGGGGGTTATATTTTGAAATCCACGTGGCTGTGTGGGGCACGCGGTCACGTGGTGGGGGTGAAAATGGGGGTGACGCGATTGCGTAGGTCGCGCGATCGCGTGAGAGGGGTAGGAGAGGGGATGACGCGATCGCGTGGGTCGCGCGATCGCGTCGCTGGAATTTGTGCTAGACGCACGCTTCCATCGTCGTTTTAGCGCAACTCTCTGTCTCCTTCGAAGGTGTTGTGCAATCCATGCGACGTGATCGTGTCGCTCTCGCGGTCGCGTGGGATTGGTTTTGTGCAAGTGACGCGATCGCATGGGGCATGCGATCGCGTGGGCCAATTTGTGCAAAATGCACAAGGGCCGCACGATTCCAGCCTAACTTTCTGGACGTTGGATCTTGACGCCGATCTCCAAGGCACGCGGCCGTGTGGGTGACGCAGTCGCGTGGATAGTGTTTTCGCAATATGACGCGATCGCATGGGGCATGCGGTCACGTCGTGCATCCCCTTTTATTTTTATATATGTAAGATAAATGCAGAATGCAATGATTAATATGAATGCTATGCATGATTCCAGGTTCAATAAAGTAAAACGAAAAGAAAATAAAAATGAAAGCAATTAACAAGAATTAAATTGAAAAAGAAGCGACCATACCATGGTGGGTTGTCTCCCACCTAGCACTTTTAGTTAAAGTCCTTAAGTTGGACATTGGAGGAGCTTCCTGCTATGGCGGCTTATGTTTAAATTCATCCAAAAATCTCCACCAGTGCTTGGAATGCCAATAGCCTCCGGGATCCCAAACTAGGCATGCAAAGCTTCTGAACAGTTTCAAACAGATTGTTAGGCTCCCGGGGTGACAAACGTCAGAATAAACTCCAGGATCCCAAGCCTTGCTTTCAAATCCGCCTCCGTCTTAATCTACATGTCTCCATCAGGGCATTTTAAAGCATAGAATCTCACCATGGTGACCAAAATTTCTCTGTGATCCATGCAATTGAGCATGATACCAATCCGTGTACTTCGAGGTGAAGCATGGAACCTTATTGAACCTTTTGCACCAACTCTGAGTACGAGCCATTTCCCTCTTACTCTTAAAGCCGCAAAGAGCTCTAAGCTGGCCATCTGTTTCAAGCAAACCATATTCAAGTGAATAAGTAAAGTTATAGGTTAAGGATTGTACCCACTTGAAGCTTGTATTAGGTGGTAATGGCCTTGGGATAGGTGTTTCCGGTGGTTCTGTAAGTTCTACTCCCTTGTGCTCTTCTGTGAATTCCTCCACTTTTTTGCAAGGTTCTACAATTGTATCTGTGTCCTGGTCAAAGTCTTCTATGTCTTCCTCATCACTTGAGTCATAGATTGGAGGTTGAGAGTAATCTACCTCCGCATCGTCTTCATATTCACTTGGGGAAGATTCTTCGACCTCAGAGAATTCACTTACGGATGCCAGTTCATTACTAAGAGAATTTGACTTGTGACTATCATCATCAAGGGAATTTGTGTCCTGGGTTATTCTGTCTGATTCTTCATAAACAACTTGCCTTGGAGATTGTACAATATCCTCCTTAGCATCAACTGTAGCGTCCTTGACGGAGTTCTCCTCAGTTTTGGATTCCCATGGAGGTTCATAATCTCCTAGATCTTCAACCAACTCTTCTTCTTGAACAATGACAGCTTCTTCTACTTGTTCTAGTACGAATTCATTCTCTATCTTGTCTACTGGAGTTTCTGGTATCTTCTTTATGCTACGCTCTTCGTTAGACTGTTTACATGGGGCTGTGGCTGATCCTTGTGTATTTGAGCGCCTAGAAACCCATTAAATTACTGCTTGCTCCAGTTGTCGAATGGTTGTTTGAAGTTTATTTACTGTTTCTTTTAGGCGAACCTCTACTTCTCGGGTTGCCGGATTTGGACATGATACATAGGAAAGTGGCGGTGATTGGGAGTGATTGGATTGGTACTGGGGTAAGGAAGGATTATATGGTGGCGAATGGTGAAGAGAAGCTTGTGAGTGTGGTGGTTCGAGGTTATGTTGAAAGGATGGTTTATATGCACGGGGTGGGGCTTGTTGGTAGTTACAAGGTTGTCCACCATATCTTTCAGCTGGGTATGCACGGTAGAATGGTCTTTGTCCAGGATATCTCGGAGGGTGTTGCTGCCTAAAGGGTTGATTAGATCCTCTTGAATCCATCCATCCTTGATTGGTCTGACCTTGATGCATATTCCTGCTGTAACTTCTATTTCCATCAACAAAGTTAGAACCAAACTCAAAGCGAGAGGGGTGAGAATTCATGGTAGCAAATGAAAACTAAAAAGGAAAAACAGAAATAAATAAACAAGTAAAAGAAAAATATTTACAATAACCAATAATAAGGCACACGTTAGCAGCTTCCCAACAACGGCGCCATTTTGACGTTGGGATTTTTGCCAATAATTAATTTCATAAAAACAGTTGCATTATAGATATAGTCTCTAAACCAATAAAAATCTCTTCGTACAAACGTTTTGGTTGTCACAAGTAACAAACCCCTTAAAAATTGTTAACCGAGTATTCAAATCTCGAGTCATCTTCTCAAGGAACTGCAAGGAAGTATGTTCTTATTATTGGCTATAAAGGTCGTAATCGGGGTTTAGAAGGTGAGAAGCAAGTGATTTGAATGACAAGTAAAGTAAATGGCAATTAAAATAAATAAATACTGTAAAGCAAACTTTTGGCAAGGTAAGAGAAATTTGAAGTCCAACTTAGTTATCTCTCTCAACAATGATGAAAGTTGAATCTAAATTCCACTTAGTTGACCTTTACTAAAGCAAAGGAAAGTCAAGGGACTAATTAGTTTGACCTTCGAATCCTATTTATTTCCTAAGAAAAAGTTGGGATTATTGAAGTTCAGTTCAATTAGCAAGATAACGATTATCAATTATGCTGAGTTGGTAACTGTTGAGTTACTGATTTCTTAACCAAGACCAAAAGGGGAAAAAGTAAATTGCTGGAATAAAATATCTTCAGATCGGAAACAATGATAACATAAATTAAAAAGAGCAATCATAAACTGAAAATACCTTAAATATCATTAATTCAAATAATAATCTCTAACATGGAATAATTCATAAATTCAATTATAAAAGTAAATAATCAACTCAAGTGCTGGAACAAATAAAAGTGAAAGGGAAGCTAAAACAAAGAAACGTAAAACCTGGATCGAGAGTCACTCTTACAAACTAAGAGAAGTCCTAAATCCTAAGAGGGAGAGGAGAGAACCTCTCTCAAGACTAAATCTAAATCATGGGAAGTAAAAATTGGCGAGCTCTCTTTTGAATGGAAGCATTCCCCCACTTTATAGCCTCTAGGCTGTGTGTTCTGTACCTGGATCTGGGCCAAAAGGGCTTCAGAAATTGCTGGGGGCGTATTCTGTAAATTCTGATACCTGGTCTCTGTCACGCGTCCACGTGGGTCACGCGGTCGCATCATCTGGAGTTTTCCTTGTGGCACGGTCACGTCGGTCACGCGTCTGCATCGAATGCGCTATGCTCAAGTCGTGCGGCCGCGTCAGTCATGCGGCCGCGTCGCTGCTTCTTCGCTGCTGGCACGCGATCGCATCATCCATGCGATCGCGTGGATGCCAGTTTCTTCAAAACTCCGTTTCGCACTTTCCTTCCATTTTTGTACGTTTCCTTTTCCATCCTTTAAGTCATTCTGTCTTAGAAAATCTGAAACTACTCAACACACTAATCACGGCATCGAATGGAAATAAAGGTAATTAAAATAATTAATTTTAAAGCTTAGGAAACATATTTTTCACGTACATCACCTAATAAGGAAGGGAAAGTAAAACCATGCAATTAATATGAATAAGTGGGTGAAGGATTGAATAAATCACTCAAACTAAGCACAAAATAACTCATGAAATATGGGTTTATCAATGATGCGTACGCATGACAAGAAAAAGCCAAACGACGCATACGCGTGACCCATGCATACGCGTCACAACCAGCATGTGACCTCTTTAAAGTGAAAATGCTAGGGACAATTTCTAGGCTTCCCAGGCCCAAATCCAACTCATTCCTAAGGCTATTTGATGCAGAATTGAAGATTGGGCAAGGGGAGAGCAATTAAATTAGGTTAGCATTATGTAGGTTAGTTTTCTAGAGAGAGAAGCTCCCTCTTCTTTCAAGAATTAGGGTTCTTAGGTTAATTTTCCTCTTAGATCTAGGTTCTAATTCTTGTTTTCCTTTAGTTTTCCTTGTAATTTCTTGTTCCTACATCTTAATTCTCTTAATTTACGTTGTTAATTTCTCTTTTATGCCTCTTTTAGTTTATGAACACCCTTATTGGATTTAGATTTTCTTTAATGCAATTTGATTTTTGATGTTCTTTTATTGTTGATTTGAGTTGCTATTGTTAATTTCTTGCATTGGGTAGTTGTAGAATTTATATTTCTTGCAATTTATTATGCTTTCCTTTTATGCCTACCAAGTGTTTGATAAAATGCTTGGTTGGATGTGAGAGTAGATTCTTGAGCATTCTTGGCTCGGAAAGAGAAATTAGGAAATCTTGAGTCATGAATACCCAACTTATGTTGATGATCTAGAGTTGTTAGTTAATATTGTTTCCATTGACGCTAATCTTTTGCTAATTCAATTAGAAAGTTGATTAGGACTTTTGGATTGAGATTAACTAGTCTTATTAGACTTTCTTCGAGTGTTGGAGATGACATTGTACCTTGTCTCGTTGGGGATGACTTAATAGGATAAACTTTTGTTAATCATTGTATGATAATTAATGACTAGGATAGAAAGTCTATATTCTCAACGCTTGCCATGAATGTCTCTCTTTAGTATTTGCTTCTTTAGTTTTTTGCTTTATTTTTCTTGCCCTTTCATGAACCCAACCCCTTGTATACCATAACCAATAATATGTATACCTCATTGTAATTCCCTGAGAAGACGACCCAAGACTAATACTCTCGGTTACTTTTATTGGGTTGAACTTGTGACAACCGAAAATTAAACTTTGATTGAACATTACTTGTCGATTGAGAACTATACTTGCAACAAAGTTATTTCCCCTTTTACCGAGAAGAAATTCTTAGACGATGGTTTTACTACTTCATTCTCCTTCAACACAACCGACTCGGGCTCTAACACATAAGCCGCATCCGACGTGTACTTACGGAGTTGTGACATGTGGAATACGTCATTGATGAGTCCATATTTTTTTATATATTTTAGCTTAATTTGGATGGATTTCATCATATAAACTCACACTTAAGCACCAAAATAACATACTTTTGTGTTTTCTCTTAAGATTGTGCTTATATGTGAAAACATGCGCTTTTTGTGCTTAAATTAAGCAATTTAATTCCACTTTTATTCCATTCGATGCCATGACATGTTTGTTGAGTGATTTTAGGCCCTAGAGGCAAGTTTGACAAGGCAAAAGTGGAAGGAAGCATGTACAAAGGGAGAAAATATGAAGAAAATAAGGAGGAGGCACACAGCCATGCATGCGTGTGCACAAGGATGCATGCGTACGCACGAAAAGGAAATCAGCATGCGTGCATGTGCACAGGTACCAGCGCATGCCTCCATTAAAAAGTCACGTGCTGTGCAATTTTTAGGGTCTCTAGGCCCATTTCTGAAGTGCTGAAGGCTGGTTTGAGAGGCTATATTAAGGGCATGTCAACACATAACAAAGAGAGCTCACATGTAGGGTAGAATACATTTTTTAGGAATAATTTTAAGGTAGTTTATTTTAGGTTTTCTCTCAAACTTCCTTAGGTTTAATTAAGGTTTGTAGCATTTTATACTTTAATTTTGATCTTGGATTTAGCTATCTCATTGTAAGTATTCCTTTAATTTCTCTTTTAATTACATTACTTGTTCTACACTTTCATCTCTTTTTATTTCTCTTGTCAATATTAGCATAGTTTACAATTTTGGATTTCTAGTTGTTGAATTTGATGTTTGATGCTTATTTTATATTTGTTGAGTTGGCTTGGTTGCTTGCTATCATTTGTGGTTCATAGCTTTCATTATTTTCCCAATTTTGCCATATTTTATGATTATGCATATATTAGGTGTTTGATAAAATGCCAATTTTGATTATGGGGTAATTTCCACCCCTTGGCTTGGGGAAAATAAGTTGATGGATTGCTAGAGCCATAATATCCAATATTTAGTGATAATTATTGGGTTGTTAGTTGTTATTGTTTCTACTAACGCTAGCTTTTTACCAATTAATTTGGTAAGTTAGTTAGGATTTGTGGATTAATAACAATTATGCTCACTTAACTTATCCTTCAATGTTAAGGGTTGACTTAGTGAGATTAATCCATCATAATTATCATAGTTGTGGTTCTGGCAAGGAAGGGATTCCATAACTCATCCTAAGTCAAGGTTTTATTTATGTTTTGAACCACTTTTAAATCACTTTATAGTTTTACTTGTTTATATTACATACATAGTTCTTTTGTTCTTTTATTACTTCATTAATTGGAATTTGGTATTGTTCTTTTATTTCTTGATTGTTTGTTTCTTTGTTGAGAAAACCCCTTTGTTCTTGCAACCAAAATTGTGCACTTGTTGGCATTAGTTCCTAGGGAAGACGACCTGAGGTTTGATTACTCTCGGTTAATTAGAAATTTTAAACTTCGATGTTTAGGATTTAAATTGCCGGATTGGTCTATACTTACAACAGAAGTTATCTTAAGTGTGAAAATCCAAACCGGCACGAATCCCAACCTATCAGTCATGCAAGTTAGACAAATGCGGCGGCAAGGCTACTTCATATGCCACTGGCCCAACTCGTCTCAAGACTTCAAAATGTCCAACAAACCTCAGATTCAACTTCTTAGTTTTGATCACTCTTCCAATTCCAATTGTCAGAGTAACCCTCAGAAATTCATGCTCACCCACTTCAAATTATAATGGTTTCCTTCTTTGATCCGCATAATTCTTTTGTTTGCTATGTGCAGTTAAGATCTTGGCCCTAATCTGTTCGACCTCTCAGTGGTCTCTGCTACCAACTCCGACCCTAGCACACTTACTTCAGTGGTTTCATACCAACATAGTAGAGACTGGCACTTCTGTCCATACAAAGCCTCATATGGAGCCATTCCGATGCTCGCCTGAATGTTGTTGTTGTACGCAAATTTCACCAATGGCATGTAATGGTCCCAACATTCCAGTAAATCCAAAACACACGCCCTTAGCATATCTTCCAACGTCTGAATAGTCCTTTCTGACTGTGCATCCATTTGCGGATGATATGCCGTGCTGAGACATAGTCTCATACCGGAAGCTCTTTGAAAAGCTCCCCAAAACCTTAATGTGAATCGGGGATTTCGGTCCGACACTATGCTCGTTGGCACCCCGTGCAACCTCACAATCTCCTTGATGTACAACCTTGTCAATTCCTCCAAAGAGTAATTCACTTGGATAGGCAGAAATTGAGCGGACTTGGTTAAGTGATCCACGATCACCCAAACCGCATCAAATTCCAACCTAGTCCTCGGTAAACCGATCACAAAATCTATTGTAATTCCTTCCAACTTCCACCGAGGAATCTCAAGTGGCAGTAACATTCCGGACGATCTTTGGTGCTCTATCTTGACCTTCTGACATGTCAGACACTTAGATACAAGTGTGGCTACATCACTCTTCATCCCAAGCCACCAGAATATCTTCTTTAAATTATGATACATCTTCGTACTTCCTGGATGAATAGAGAATCCGCTATTATGAGCTTTTGACAACAACTCTTATCTCAAACTACCGACATCTGGCACAAAAATCCTCCCTTTATATCTCCATAACCCTTCATTTTCCTTGGTAAACTCTCCATGCCTCTGCTTACCAATCGATTGAAATAATCTCTTAAGTTCTTGTACATTTTGCTGAGTGATAATGAACAAAAGCATAGGTTTGGAGTTTTAATCTCAATAAAATTGGTGTTGTAAGTATAGTCCAAACCCAACCATTGATCATCAATCAAATGTTAAAAATTAACTCAAAATAAACCGAGAGTATTTTGACTCCCAGGTCGTCTTCCCTAGGAGTTGCAATTGAGGTGCTAAATTATTGGCTATGGGAGAAATGGGGGTTTGATGGCATGAGACAAGGAATGTAAATAGCAAGAAAGTAACTTAACATGCAAGGAATTAAAAGTCAAAGCAAGTAAAAGCAACTAAAAAGGGCTCTTGGTGAGAATTAGGTAATTAGGGATTCTTATCCTAGTCATGGACCACAAACATGGTAATTGTGTGTGAATTAATCCCAATTAGTCAACCCTACATCGAGGATAAGTCAACTAGGCATAATTAATCTCAATCCCTAAGTCCTAAGTCAACACTAAGGGGTCACTTAGAGTCAAGGGAAACCAAATTAATTAACAACCCTCACACAATGTGGAATGGACATCCACCACTCAAGTTCACCCAAACCACTCAATTTCTCAACCAAGAGTGAGAAAAACTAGGCTAAAACCAACCCAAGCATTTTATCAAACACTTGGAAGGTATAAAAATAAAACATGGTAAAATAGCAAGAAATAATAAATCTACAACTACTAAAAGCAAGTAAAGTAGGATAACAACTAAATTAAATGACAAGAAGCATGAAACATAAATTACATTAATTAAAATTAAAATTAACAAAGTGTCATAAACATAAAAGAACAAAATAAAGGGAAATAACAAATAAAAGTAACGAAGGTGCAATAACAATAAATGACAAGGAAAAGTAAATGAAAACAAGAATTAAAAGTAGAAATTGCAAGAAATTAAACTAAGGAACCCTAATTCTAGAGAGAAGGGGGAGCTTCTCTCTCTAGAAAATGAACTACATGATAGAAATCTAACCGTAATTGCTCCCCCCTTCACATGGGAAGAGGGCCTCTTTGATATAGCACTCATCAGCTTCAGAAAGTCCCAAAATTGGGTCCTAGAGGCCCAAAAATCACCCACCAGTGATTTGCAATAAATGAGTCATGTGCTGGAATGACTCAAAGGATGGAAAGGAAACATACAAAAATGGAAGGAAAGAACAAAAATGGAGTTCTGAAGAAAAGGGCAGCGACGCGAACGCATGGACGAAGCGGCCGCGTGCCCAGCGCGAAAAGGCAGCGACGCGGACGCGTGACTGACGCGGATGCGTACCTTGAGCAGAACGCAAATGATGCGTACGCGTGGGCAAAGCGAACACGTGATAAGGAAAAATCCCAGGTGATGCGACCGTGTGATCCACACGGACACGTGACAGACGCCACGCACCAGAAACTACAGTTTTATTAGGATAGGACCTCCGAATTTTCATACCTTGCCAAGAGTTTTATTAGATTCTAATTTATTAATTCCTGCAATTTATTTTCCTTGTTCAAACCTTTTAAAACCCAAACACACTATTTTCCATAACTAATAATAAGAACACCTCCCTGCAATTCCTTGAGAAGACAACCCGAGGTTTGAATACTTTGGTTTTAAAATTTAAAGGGGTTTGTTACTTGTGACAACTAAAACGTTTGTAAGAAATGATGATTGCTTGGTTTAGAAACTATACTTGCAACGAGAATTTATTCTGAATTCTAAACTGTCAATCATTCGTTCTTCAAAATGGCGCCGTTGCCAGGGAATTACAAACGTATGCCTTATTATTGGTTATTGTAAATATTTTTCTTTTACTTGTTTATTTGTTTTTGTTTTTCCTTTTTATTTCTATTAGCTACTATGAATTCTCACCCCTCTCGCTTTGAGTTTGGTTCTAAATTTGTTGAAAGGAATGAAAGCTATAACCGGAATATGCATTAAGGTCTAAGCAATCAAAGATGGATGGAGCCAAGAGGATCTGATCAACCCTTTAGGCAACAACACCCTCCAAGATATCATGGGCAAGGACCACTCTACAATGCATACCAAACTGATAGATATGGTGGACCCCCTTGTAATTACCAACAAGTCCCGCCCTGTGCTTATAAACCATCCTCTCAACATAGCTTTGAACCACCATACTCACAAGTTTCTTTTCACCATTCACAATCCTAATCCAATTACTCCCAAGAACCACCACATTCTTATTATGAACCCTCTCTCCCAACCAATGAACCCTCATATCTGCCCCAACCTCTAATGAATGACAAACTTCGTGTTCTTCTTCAAGGGCAAGCGAAGATGCAAAGGAACTCACTACTGCCTTAACCGAGGTAGTAAATATAATAGCCTCCCGACTTCTGAGAACTCAAAGTACTCCCATGGCTATATGTGGAGAATCTAAAGAAGAGCGTAGCATGAAGGAGACACTAGAAACTTCGGTGGACAATGAGGAGCATGGTTTTGTATTGGAACAAGTGGAGGAAGCCATGATAGTTGCAGAAGAAGAAGTGGTTGAAGATTTAGGAGATGCTGAACCTCCATGGGAATCGAGAACTGTAAAGGATTCCGCTGAGAAGTTCGAATTTGATGCCAGAAAGGATAGTGCACAACCTCCAATGTATATACCTTGTGAAAAATTGGACGGAACAGACCAAGAAGTTGATTCCATGGGCAGTGATGATCATGAATCAAGCTCTCCTAGTCACGAACTTGCATCCGCAACTGAACTCCATGAGCCTGAAGAACCTTATCCAAGTGAATACGAAGATGACGTCGAGGTAGATTTCTCTCAACCTCCAACCTATGACTTAAGTGACGAGGAAGACATAGAAGACTTTGATCAGGATGCAGTTGTAGTTGAAGAATTTTGTAAGGAAGTGGAGGAATTCACAGAAGAATACAAGGGAGTAGAGCTTACAGAACCACTGGAAACACCTATCCCAAGGCCATTACCACCTAATACAAGCTTCAAGTGGGTACAATCCTTAACCTTTATCTTTACTTTTCCATTTGAATATGGTTTGCTTGAAACAGATGGCCAGCTTAGAGTTCTCTGCGGCTTTAAGAGTAAGAGGGAAATGGCTCGTACTAAGAGCTGGTGTGCAAGATTCAATAAGGTTCCACGCTTTAATTCGAAGTGCACGGATTGGTATCAAGTTCAATTGAATAGGTCTTGGAAGACGTTTAGCCACCTTGGTGAGAATACAATTTCTAAACCACCCGGATGGAAGAATATAGATCAAGACAAAGGCGGATTTAAAAGCAAAGTTTAGGATCCTAGAAAATATTTTGACATTCGTCACCCTGGGAGCCTGAGAATCTGTTTGAAGCTGCTCAAAAGCTTTACATGCCTAGTTTGGGACCTCGGAGGCTGTTGGCATTCCAAACATTGGTGGAGATTTCTGGATGAATTTAAGCACAAGCCACCATGACAGGAAGCTCATCAAATGTCCAACTTAAGGACTTTAACTAAAAGTGCTAGGTGGGAGACAACCCACCATGGTATGATCGTTCCTGTTTCAATTTTATTTCGTTTTGTTTGCTTTTATATTATATTATTTTCATTGAACCTGAATATTATTCATAGTATTTGCATCAGCATTGCATACTGTATAATTACATAAAAAAAAATTTGCACACGACGCGTAAGCATCGCTGACGCGTCCGCGTCACAAGTGCATTAGGAAGAAAAAGTGAACAGAAAGTCACGCGACAGCGTAGCTGGAGGTGTGCCTTTAGCTCAAATTGACCCACGCGACCGCGTCGCTAACGCATTCGCGTCAGTTGTGAAAACATACCTCCCACGCGTCCACGTCACTCACGCGAACGCGTGACCTGGTAATTGGCGTAAAGATCCAAAACCCAGAAATCTGGGCTGGAATCGTGCGACTGGTGTGCGTTTTAGCACAAAACGGCCCACGCGTTCGCGTCCCTGACGCGAACATGTCACCTGCAAAACACTCATCCCACACGGAAGCGTGAGCGACGCGTCCGCGTCGCATGGATGTCATGGCCCCCTAAATGGAAACAGAGAGTTGCGCTGAAACGATGCTGGAACTGTTCGTTTAGCACAATTTACAGCGATGCAGTCGCGTGCCTCACGCATCCGCGTCATCCATCTTTTACCCAACCCACGCGATCGCGTCAATCACGCGACCGCATCAATCCCATTTCACCCTAGTCACGCGATCGCGTGCTCCACGCGTTTGCATGAATTTAAATCCACTAACCCCAAGTCACGCGAACCCTAACCCCATCGCGCCCCCATATCCCCCCTTCTTCTTCCCTTTTCTGCAATTCCCTCCTCTGCAACCATCACCACCGCCGCCCCCTCTGCAACCACCCACACCACTGCAACCACCCAGACCCTCCGCCACTACCACCCCTCTCTTCCTTCTCCCCTCCTTCTCTTCCCTCCCCTTCCACTCCCCTCCGCCACTGCCACCCACCACGACCAACCTCCGACCACCGCCTCCCACCACCAACAACCACCACAGCAACACAACCCTCACCCCCTCCTTCCTTCCTCTTTCCCTTGCCCAACCTCCAACCCGCCCTGCTCCGCCACCGCGCCGCCGTACTGCCCCCCCCCCCGCGCCGCCGCATCACCACCACCATCTCTCTGCCCTCACCTCTATTCATACACATACCAGGTTCCGCCGAACGCTAAATTCTCTATCACTTGTAGTTATTTGCTTATTTTTCAGATTATATTCAAATTAGGCTAGTTAGAGATGCATGTTTGTAGTGGATTCTAGGTGGTTAGGTAGCTAGGATCTGATTAGTGGATTTAGGCCTGATAATTGCGCCGTTCTTGTTGCTTGTTTTATCTATTCTGTAATTTTGATCTGGCTGTGATGTTAATACTGTTCATATGCTATTCCTTAATGTTTCATGCTAATATTAGACTGTTCTTTACTGTTCTTACTGTTTATGACTCTTTGCAGCATTTCTTTTTATCTCATATGAACTGTTTTTCTTGTTGTTTATTACTCGGGATCATCCAATTTTAGCCGGAATGCTGCCCAATTTTCTGCAAATTGTTTTCATGTATTGAGTTTGGTAACTTACTATTTTGCCTTACTTGGCTACAACCAAACCAATTCATGCCTGCCCGGGCTAGCATTCTTATTCCTTTTGATCCCCTAGTTAATAACTTGCACTATTGATGATTTCATGTTAGTTTGGCAACTTTTCTATCCTTCTAAATTATCATCAATAACCTGATATTTTTTCTTGAATATGAGTTTATTATTCTTTAAATTTGTGAATTTATTGTTACCTAGGAAACATTTATCATGCCACTCACTTTAACATACTTTCTCCTAACTCACTGATTTCCACTTTCTAACCTCTTTTTCAATCCTAACCGATCTAACTTTCAAATTTCTCTTTTTGGTTTTTAACTATTTACTTTAACTTTCTAACGCAAGGCATGATTATTGTTTTTCCTAATTAACATGAATTCTACTTATATTACATTTTGGATTGTGATTTTTCATCTCAGATTTCTAAATCAAACACAGTCCATAATGCACATATACTTAACTCATTTCATAATTCTACTGCTCTTTTGCCACTATGTGCTTATATTGTTTGCCTACTTGTTTTCCTGCTTTGTTCTTCAATTATACCCTGGAATTTCTGCTTTTCAGGATGTCTGACCCTCAGCGCAAAGGAAAAGGCAAAGCAACCACTGGCAAACGGAAAATAGGCGAATCCTCTATGTCCATCCTCGACATTACGCATGACGACTCCTGGCGGGAAAAGCACTTTACCCCGCAGGAGAAGGCTGACCAGCTCCTCACTGCCAATGATCTAGTTAAATTTGCATACAGATACTGTGAGCTGAAGTATCCAGTGTTTGCCACCTCCAGGAACCTGTACCTAGAGAGAACTCTGAAAATTCCAGAAGAACTACAGCAGTACACCTCCGAACAGATAAAACAGAGAAGCTGGTTCTTCTTGGAGAGAAACTTGACAGAGGTCAATGCTTCCTGCGTCAGAGAGTTTTACTGCAACTATTTCAAGACTTCCCTGGATGCAGTGCACCTCAGAGGGAAACAGATTTTGGTCACTGAGGAAGCCATTGAGGACATCCTCCACCTTCAGCCTAAATCAAATCAGCCTGACAGTTACCAAAAGGCTAAAGAGGATATGCGCTTTATGAGATTTGACCGGGATGCTATCAAGCAGAGGATAGCCCTTGATCCTACTGTCCCATGAGTCATGGGAAAGAACTCAGTGATGCCTAAGGGAATCAAGCTGATTTATCTGAATGATGAGGCTCGGCTCTGCCACCAGATTCTGAGCAACTATGTGATGCTGAGCACTCATGAGACAGAGCTGCCCGCTGTTAAGATCACCCTCATCTGGTGTGTGATGGAGGGTAAGGACCTGTATCTGCCATGTTTCATCCGATATTATATGGCCAGGGTCCATGTCAGAGGCACTCTTCCTTTCTCTTATCTGATCACCCAGCTAGGCCGTCGAGCTGACGTGCCTTGGGAGCTTGCTAATGAGAAGCCACCTGATGCAGACTACAAGAAGATTATCCTTTACAGCAGGAAGTTTCAGGCTTTAGGCCACAGACCCACATTCCTCACCACTTCTGATGAGACCGCCACACCTTCAGCTGCCTGATAAACCACTATTTCATGGTTTATCTTGTGCTCAATTGAGTGGTTTTTATCAACTCTTTACCCACTTATTCATAATATTTGCATAGTTTTATATTTCCTTTCTGATTTTGTGCTATGATTGAAAACGTGCTTCTTTGATCTTATATTTGCTTATTATCAATCCTCTCTTATTACCATTAGATGCCTTTATATGTGTATTAAGTGATTTCAGATATTATAAGGCAGGAATGGCTTGGAGGATGGGAAGAAAGCATGCAAAAGTGGAAGGAATGCAAGAAGTTGGAGAAATTGCTAAGCTGTCCAACCTGACCTCTCTACACTCAAACAGCTATAACTTTAGCTATAGAAGTCTAAACGACGCAGTTCCAGTTGCGTTGGAAAGCTAACGTCAGGGGCTTCGATTTGATATATAATATGCTATAGTTCCCCTGAAGCTAGGCGACGCGACCACGTGATCCATGCGGCCGCGTCGCAGTGACGGAAATCCAGCATGGCAAAATTCGAAACCAGCGAATTCTGGATTGTTTTTGACCCAATTTGCGGCCCAAAAAACACAGATTAGAGGCTATAAAGTGGGGGAATGCATCCATTCATGAGGAGGCTTCCATAATTCATAATTTTAGGAGTAGATGTAGTTTTTAGAGAGAGAGGTTCTCTCCTCTCTCTTAGGATTAGGATTTAGGATTTCTCTTAGTTTTAGGAGTGACTCTCAATCCCAGGTTCTTTATTTTTATTTATTTTCCCAATTTAATTTATGAACTTTTCCATGTTATGATTTGAATATTTTATTTAATATAATTTGAGGTATTTCAGACTTATGATTGCTCTCTTTAATTTATTAATGCTTTGTGTTTATCCAAATTATTTTCATTCAAGTAGACTTTCTTCCTTTTGGCTTTGGTTAGGTAATTGGTAACACTTTAATTGTCAAACTCAGGAGTGGTTGAAATTGGCAGATTTTGCTTTAGCCAGGATTGCTCAAACACTAGTCTCTCCACAGGGATTGACTAGGACTTGAGGATCAAGCTAATTAGTCCACTTGACTTAACTAAGTGGGATTAAAATCCAATTCTCATCACATCTGATAAGGATAACAAGGACAGAATTTCCAGTTCTTCATACTTTGCCAAGAGTTTATTTTTATTATTATTATTTTATTTTTATTATCATTCAACATACTGCTTCCTCACTTTCAAAACCCCAGTTTACAAAACTCATAACCAATAATAAGAACATACTTCCCTGCAATTCATTGAGAAGACGACCCGAGGTTTAATACTTGGTTATCAATTTAAAAGGGGTTTGTTACTTGTGACAACCAAAACGTTTGTATGAAAGGACTTTTGAAGGTCTAGAAACTATACTTGCAACGAGGATTTATCCGCAAATTTCTAGACCACGCAAAAGTTCTCTCATCAAAATGGCGCCGTTGCCGGGGAATTGCAAAGGTGTGCCTTATTCACCCGCGTGACAGGCGGGAATACTTACCACTATACTACAACGACCTTATGAGCCATATGAACCATATATAGAACCACCCCAATTCCAACCCAATTACTCCCAAAAACCACCACTTCAATATTCATCATCTCTATATCCATCAATATAAGAGCACTATGATCCTACTTATGAAAGCCGAGTGCATCAAGAGACAAAGGATCGTTTCAAGGAAACAGTGGATCGATTTCAGGCAACCACTCAACAACTGGGGCAAGTATTAATTCAATGGGCTTCTAGACGCTTAAATACACAAGGATCAGCCATAGCCCCATGTGGACAATCTAGTGAAGAGCATAACATGAAGGAGATACCAGAAACCCCAGTGGACAAGACAGAGAATGAATTCATACTAGAACAAGTAGAAGAAGCTGTCATTATTCAAGAAGAAGAAGAAGTGGTTGAAGACTTAGGAGATGCAGAACCTCCATGGGAAAGTCCAGTCATAGAGCCTCCTTCCGAGACGGTTGAAATTGATGCTGAGGAGGGTGTACAACCTCCAAAGCATATCATAGTTGAAGACTTGGAAGAGGTTGATCAAGAGATGGAGATTCAAGAAGAAGAAGCACAACCTCCCATGCCCTTGGAAAGCAATGAAGAGGAGATTGAATTGAAAGAGAGCTACCAAGAGGAAGAGGTTGAAATTGAAGAAGCTTGCAAAGAAGTGGTAGTTATCAGAAAAGAGCACAAGGGAGTGGAGCTTACAATTTCATTAAAAATACCTCCCCCTAAGTTGCCATCATCCTTCACAACATTCAAGTGGGTAAAATTCATATCCCATAGCTTTCTAATCCCACTTGAATATAGGCTACTCGAGGCAGATGGTCAACTTAGAGCTCTTTGTGGCATTAAGAGTAAGAGGAAAATGGTCAGTGGTAAGAATTGTCAAGCAAGGTTCATCATGGTTGGAAGCTTTAAGTTTAAACGCAAAGGTTGGTGTAGAGCTCAATTGAATGGGTCTAGGAAGCTGTTTGGTAGCTGCAGTGAGAATTCAAATTACTTATCACCTAGCTGGAAAAATACAGGTCCCGACAAAAATGGGTGTAAAAGCAAGGTTTGGGACCCTGGAATCTGTTCTGACATCCAACACCCCGGGAGCCTAAGAATCTTTTTGAAGATGCTCAAGGGTTTTACATGCCTAGTTTGGGACCCCGGAGGTTACTGGAATCACAAACACTGGTGGAGATTCCTGGACGAGTTCAAGCATAAGCCACCATAACAGGAAGCTCATCAAATGTCCAACTTAAGGACTTTAACTAAAAGTGCTATGTGGGAGACAACTCACCATGGTATAATCTTTCCTTTTTTCAATTATAATTTTATTTAGTTTTGTTTAATTTTGAATTTTATTTTATTTCATTGAACCTGGAGTTTTGCATCACATTCATATTAACACTGCATTCTGCATCTTTTCAGAAAAAAAAAAAAAAGCGAGCACGCGACGCGACCGCATCAGCAACACGTCCGCGTCGCAAGGAGATGGGAGACAATATTAATATGAGCAGAGAGTTTCGCAGGAGCAGCGCTGGAGGCGTGCCAACGGCACAAATCACCCCATGCGACCGCTTCGCTGACACGACCGCGTCATATGGGAATAATGGCCTCCCACGCGATCGCGTCAACCACGCGGCCGCATGACCTGAAAATCGACGTCAACCAGGTGCGTCCACGTCATATTGGAAATAAGGCCACTCACGCGATCGCATGCCCCACGCGATCGCGTCACCCTGGATTTTGGCAATACTAAGATTTGAACAGAGAGTTGTGCGACCGCGAGGCTGCACTCGCGCCACTAGCACAAATCAAGTCACGCAATCGCGTGCCTCACGCGTCCGCGTCACCCAACCTTATCGCACACCACGCGACCGCGTCGCCTGCGCCGCACAACATATCCAGATCAGCCAATTTTCTTATCTTTTCTTCTCTAATCCTTATTTTTCTTATCTTTTCTTATTTCCTTCTTCTTCCTTTCTTATCTTCTTTCCCTTCTCATTCTTCTTATTTTTCTTTTTATTTTATTTTAATTTATTTATATACTTTCATTCATTACATTATTGGTGTTCGAAATTTATTTGGGTCATTATTTCTATATTTTACTTGTGGATTATTAGAGGAATTATTTGACAATTATATATATTTATTTTTAAAGGGTTGCTCGCATGTTCAATTTATTATTTTCATTAGATTATTTAACATGCATGCTATGTGTTTGTGAAAACGCCCGTATGGCATTGTGCACTGCTTTTCAGTATCTTTTATCCTACTACTCTGAATGCTTGCTTTTCATAAACTCCCTTTACTATTGTATTAATTGAAATTAATTGTCAATACAAACGTGATGATTTGTTACAAAGTATTGCTTGGTCTATGCTACTCATGCCCTTTGCCGGCATGCCAATAAACACCTTGCATTTATTTGTCTTTACATGCACTAGCTATTTCCCATTGTTCGCTTTTCACATGTACTCGCGAGCACGTGATAATGTCAGTTATATCTTAATGTGCATCCATCACCACCTTTTCCGTTGTCTTTCTTGCTATATATATCTCTTTGAATTTAATTTACTTTCTCTTCTCTTTTTCAGGATGGCCACCAAGAAAGGAAAAGAGAAAGCCATTCCCAAATCAACAGCAAGGAAAGGAACAAAAAGAGCCCTAGCTGAGGAACCACAACCCCCATCCACTTGCACATCTTAGCATGCACCGAGGACGGTGCAATCTTTACGTGTGGGGTGGTCGATACCGATCTCCATGGGTTAGTTACTTCCTCTTTCAACACCAATGTTTTATTTTATTTGTTTGTTCATTATTGCATTTGCATGTTTAATTGCATATTTATTTGATTTTATGCATTTAGTTACTACTTGGTTAAAGTAATAAATTTCTTTTTAGGACTCTATTTTTGAAAATTTTCACTAATTTAAATTAAAAAAAATTATTTTTTATGTTAAAACTTGTTTGAAGTTGTATTTGGAACATGGTTTTTGAGCTAAAGAACACACAACTTGTGAGATTTTGAGCTTATTTACATGGTTACATTATTTAACCATAAATTTTTATTCCTTTGTGTTTTCTTCTCTATAATTGCAATCTTTGCTTTGTTCCATTCTATATGTCCATTATTTAATGTGTCATATACTTGCATATGATTGAGGCCATTGCTTGATCTTAGCTCACTTATCCCAAATAAGCCTACCCTTTAAATCACCCTTGTCAGCCACTTTGAGCCTTTTTATTCCCATTTATTCTATATTTTATCACATCACTAGCCTTAAGCAGAAAAACAGTTAAATATCCCAATTGAATCTTTGATTAGCTTAAGATAGGGATTGTGTAACAATTAAGTGTGGGGAAACTGTGGGAACATGGGTTAATAAAGGAAAAGTATAATGTTTCTAATTTATTTGAATATCAGGAATTTGAGAACCTACTCATGAAAAACCAAAATAGAAAAATAATAGAAAATCTATGTGCATTGATAAGTTATGTTTGTTTCTCTACAAAAAAAAAAAAAGAGAAAAAAGAGAAAAAAAGAGAAAAATCCAAAAATACTCAATAAATAAGTAAATAAGGGGGCAAAATTACCCCAATATTAAGTTTAATAAAAGATCAATGCACATGTGATAAAAATTAAAGAAAAATTTGGTACATGAGTATGGGAATTATACAAAAGGGGGAATTATGGGTAGCTAGGCATGAATTTAAAAGTATATAGAGTATATGTATATTAGGTGAGAGCTTAGGTTAATTGAAGATTCATATTATAGCTCACTTGGCCATACATATATCCTTATCTTTACCCCAGCCCCATTACAACCTAGAAAAGACCTCATGATGTTTGCATTGGTACATTAAATATTTGTTGATTGGTTAGATGAAGAACAAGGTTTAGAAAGTATGACTAGAGAAGAGTAGAGTGAATAACCCTATACACTTGAGAGATTAGAGTGATATACACTACCAGTGATGGTTCAATGCTTGATTCTATGTTCCCTGCTTTCATGAGCTGTCTTCTTACAAGTTTACCTGATTTTTATTTTATGATTTGAATTAGTGAAATCTGATTTATGTTTGTCTTGGAAAACTTATTTATTTTTAACCAAGTAGGTAGAAACATTTTGCATGTAGTTGCATTCATATAAATAGGATTGCATTTCATACATCCTACCATTCCTCTTCATCTTTATAGCTTCTCTTGAACTTAGCATGAGGACATGCTAGTGTTTAAGTGTGGGGAGGTTGATAAACCACTATTTCATGGTTTATCTTGTGCTCAATTGAGTGGTTTTTATCAACTCCTTACCCACTTATTCATAATATTTGCATGGTTTTATATTTCCTTTCTGATTTTGTGCTATGATTGAAAACGTGCTTCTTTGATCTTATATTTGCTTATTATCAATCCTCTCTTATTACCATTAGATGCCTTGATATGTATGTTAAGTGATTTCAGATATTATAAGGCAGGAATGGCTTGGAGGATGGGAAGAAAGCATGCAAAAGTGGAAGGAATGCAAGAAGTTGGAGAAATTGCTAAGCTGTTCAACCTGACCTCTCTGCACTCAAACAGCTATAACTTTAGCTACAGAGGTCCAAACGATGCAGTTCCAGTTGCGTTGGAAAGCTAACGTTCGGGGCTTCGATTTGATATATAATATACTATGGTTCCCCTGACGCTAGGCGACACGACCGCGTGATCCATGCGGCTGCGTCGCAGTGACGGAAATCCAGCGTGGCAAAATTCGAAACAAGCGAATTCTGGACTGTTTTTGACCCAGTTTGCGGCCCAGAAAACACAGATTAGAGGCTATAAAGTGGGGGAATGCATCCATTCAGGAGGATGCTTCCATAATTCATAATTTTAGGAGTAGATGTAGTTTTTAGAGAGAGAGGTTCTCTCCTCTCTCTTAGGATTAGGATTTAGGATTTCTCTTAGTTTTAGGAGTGATTCTCAATCCCAGGTTCTTTATTTTTATTTATTTTCCCAATTTAATTTATGAACTTTTCCATGTTATGATTTGAATATTTTATTTAATATAATTTGAGGTATTTCAGATTTATGATTGCTCTCTTTAATTTATTAATGCTTTGTGTTTATCCAAATTATTTTCATTCAAGTAGACTTTCTTCCTTTTGGCTTTGGTTAGGTAATTGGTAACACTTGAGTTGTCAAACTCAGGAGTGGTTGAAATTGGCAGATTTTGCTTTAGCCAGGATTGCTCAAACACTAGTCTCTCCACAGGGATTGACTAGGACTTGAGGATCAAGCTAATTAGTCCACTTGACTTAACTAAGTGGGATTAAAATCCAATTCTCATCACATCTGATAAGGATAACAAGGACAGGATTTCCAGTTCTTCATACTTTGCCAATAGTTTATTTTTATTATTATTATTTTATTTTTATTATCATTCAACATACTGCTTCCTCACTTTCAAAACCCCAGTTTACAAAACTCATAACCAATAATAAGAACATACTTCCCTACAATTCCTTGAGAAGACGACCCGAGGTTTAATACTCGGTTATCAATTTAAAAGGGGTTTGTTACTTGTGACAACCAAAACGTTTGTATGAAAGGACTTTTGAAGGTTTAGAAACTATACATGCAACGAGGATTTATCCGCAAATTTCTAGACCACGCAAAAGTTCTCTCATCACTGCCCCTTCTTCATCCACTGCTACACCAGCTACCACCACTACACCTCCACCTGCCTTAGAGCCCGTTTACCACCTCGTGCACCGCTTATTTCAGCAGCTAGACCAGATGGAGCGCCGCAACCGGCGGCGATATGAGAGATCTGAGCGTCGCAACAAGCGACGCTATGAGCACCTCAAGTTGATGATCCGATCCGGCGGCGACATCCCCTCCGATCCTAACACACCATCAGAGCCATCTGAGGAGGAGGCGGACGAGAATGAGGAGGAGACACATGCACAGAGAGAGGCTGAGCAGGCAGGACCAGAGCAGGCTGCACCACAGCATGCGGAGCCACACCAGATTCAGGCCGCAGACCCAGAGATCCCTCTACAGCCAGCACCTCCACTGCAGCAGACAGATCCTCCTACACTTATCCAGTCTGCAGACCCTCAGGCCACCACAGAGACACCAGCAGTCCATCCTTCCGGTGATGACACTTCTTCACACCCAGCTTGAGTGAGCATCGAGGACGATGCTATATTTTTAGTGTGGGGAGGTCGCCATCCCTGGCTTATCTTTTTGGTGAACCACTACAGACTCTTTTTATCTTATTTTGTTTATTTTTCTGTATTTTATTTTTATTTTTATTTTTATTTTTCAGTACTTGCACATTGTTCTTTTGCTATATTTTTACTTTATTTCCACATTTTGCACTTTAGTTTATATCTTAGACATTTAGTTTAGTTTGCAATTCTAAACTTATTAGTTATAGAATATGTGGATTAATTAGTATAGTTTACCCTTTTAGCATATGATAGTTTGATTCAATTAAAAATAAAAGGAGTAAACTAGAAACTTTAGTAATTTAAAACAATCCACACACCTTGTATATATAGCATTATATGTTAGTTAGTTAACAACATTTCATCAAGGAGGAACACTAAGATTTTAAAAGCCACCCTAATATTTACATTGAGAATAATGGGAACTCTTGAATTCTACTTGCATGACATACATAACTGATATATTATTTTTGAGCTGGAGAACACACAGCCTGTGAGTTTTGAGCTTAATTGTATGGTTACATTCAAACCATAAATTTCATTCCTGTGTGTTTTGCCCTTCTTTTTCATTCTGATGTTCTTTACTTTGTTTTAATCTATATGTCCAATATAGAATATAGATACATACCAAGAGATGATTGAGGCCATAATTTGAATTTTCCCTCACTTATCCCAAATTAGCCTACTTTTTACATCACCCTTGTTAGCCCCCTTGAGCTTTTTAATCCCCTCTTGTTCTATAACCATATTACTAGCCTTAAGCAGAAAAACAAAATAAAAATCCCAAGTTGAATCCTTGGTTAGCTTAAGATAGATATTGTGTACAATTTCAGAGTAGGGAATTTTATGGGAACATGGGATGATAGAAACAAAGTAGGGATTTAAAAAGAACAAGTTGTTTCAAAAACAAAAAAAAAATTAGGAAGCACACTCATGTGAAATCAAAACAATTAAATTACCATGTACATTGATAAAAAAAATTTATAATATTTTCAGTATTTAAATAAGGGGATACAAAAATTCCCCAAATGCAAAATAAAGAGAGTCAATGCACATGGGACAAAATTTCAAAAATTAAAATTAATGCATGAGCTTGCAATACAAAGTGGAAAAAATTTGGGTAAATAGGTAAAGGAACTTTAAAATTATATAAAGTATGTATGTTAGGTGAGATCTTAGACTAATCAAGGATTCACTTATTAGCTCACTTAGCCTTATACATATACCCTTACCTTCACCTTGGCCCCATTACAACCTTGAAAAAGACCTCATGATTTTTGTATTTCTGTATTCCATATTTGTTGACTGGTTAGATGAAGAACAAAGTTTTAGAAAGCAAGGATAGAAAGAAGAATAGAGTGATTAACCCAATAAACACTGAGTGACTAGAGAGTAAACACAAAATCTAGTGAAAGTTCAATAGCTCATCACTATATATCTCTGCTTAATTGTTAATTGTCTTGCAAGTTTGTGAAATACTTTTACCCATCTCAATTGTAAAAGTGTTTTAACATTATCTAAGGTTTGGCTATGCATATATGATTCCTTGAAGATATGAATTAATTTAACTACATGTAAGTTTTATATACAAGTGAATAATAACTAGAATTGCATGACCCATTTAGGTAGTTTGCATTTAGAATAGAATGCATTGCATGAGATTCCACCACTTTAACCTTACCTTATTCTTTATCTTGGATTTAGCATGAGGACATGCTATTTTTTAAGTGTGGAGAGGTTGATAAACTCATATTTTATGATGTATTTTGTGCTCAATTTAAGTGATTTATTCAATCCTTCACTCACTTATTCATGTAATTTGCATGGTTTTACTTTCCCTTCATTATTATGTGATATATGTGAAAAACATGTTTCCTATGCTTTAGAAATATTAAAATTAATCATCCTTTATTACCATTCGATGCCGTGATTTGTGTGTTGAGTGCTTTCAGGCTTTATAGGGCAGGAATGACTTTAAGGATGGAAAGGAAACATACAAAAATGGAAGGAAAGCACAAAAATGGAGTTTTGAAGAAAAGGACAGCGACGCGAACGCATGGACGAAGCGGCCGCGTGCCCAGCACGAAAAGGCAGCGACACGGACACGTGACTGACGCGGACGCATACCTTGAGCAGAACGCAAATGACGCATACGCGTGAGCAAAGCGAACACGTGATAAGGAAAACTCCCAGATGACGCGACCGCATGACCCACGCGGACGCGTGACAGACGCCACGCACCAGAAACTGCAGAAAACGCCACCAGCGACTTCTGAAGCCCTTTTGGCCCAGATCCAAGACCAGAAAACACAGATTAGAGGTTATAAAGTGGGGAATGCATCCATTCATGAGAAGCCTTCCGATTATTCACTTTTCATAGTTTAGATGTAGTTTTTAGAGAGAGAGGTTCTTTCCTCTCTCTTAGGTTTTAGGATTAGGATTCCTCTTAAAGGAATCAGGATCTCTTATTATTTCAACTTATTATTTCAACTTCCTCTCAGGTTCAATATTCCTTTTACGTTATATTTCTCTTTTACTTTCAGATACTTTAATGCTTTTATTTAATTACTTATGTTGCCAAATTGGCTTATGAACCATTCATGTTAGGATTTTCTTTATTTGATATAAATTGAGGTATTTCAGATTTATGATTCTTATTTAGCTTTTTATATTCTTGGCTTTAATTGATTAATTGGAGGCTCTTGAGTTATCAAACTTATCGTGATTGTTAATTAATTTTTCTAATTGAATTGAATTCCACTAACTCTAGTCTTTCCTTAGGAGTTGGCTAGGACTTGGGGATCTAACTAATTAGTCCACTTGACTTTCCCTTACTTTCGTAAAGATTAACTAAGTGGGATTAAGCTCAATTCTCATAAGGATAACTAGGATAGGACCTCCAAATTTTCATACCTTGCCAAGAGTTTTATTAGATACTAATTTATTAATTCCTGCAATTTATTTTCCTTGTTCAAACCTTTTAAAACCCAAACACACTGTTTTCCATAACTAATAATAAGAACACCTCCCTACAATTTCTTGAGAAGACGACCCGAGGTTTGAATTCTTTGGTTATAAAATTTAAAGGGGTTTGTTACTTGTGACAACCAAAACGTTTGTAAGAAAGGATGATTTCTTGGTTTAGAAACTATACTTGCAACGAGAATTTATTCTGAATTCTAAACCGTCAATCATTCGTTCTTCAGGCGGATTCAAATGGCTATGGAGAATTGATAATTAAAATACTATTAAAACATAAAATAAGATAGAGATACTTATTTAATTCATTGGTGAGAATTTCAGATAAGCGTATGGAGATGCTTTGTTCCTTCTGAACCTCTGCTTTCCTATTGCCTTCTTCCAATCATTCATACTCCTTTTCATGGCAAGCTGTATGTTGGGCATCACCGTTGTCAATGGCTACTTCCCGTCCTCTCAGTGAAAATGGTCCAAATGCTCTGTCACCGCACGGCTAATCATCTGTCGTTCTCGATCATGTTGGAATAGGATCCATTGATCCTTTTGCGTCTGTCACTACGCCCAACACTCGCGAGTTTGAAGCTCATCACAGTCATCCCTTCCCAGATCCTACTCGGAATACCACAGACAAGGTTTAGACTTTCCAGAATTCAGGAATGGCCACCAATAATTCTAGCCTATACCACAAAGGTTCTAATCTTAGATTAGAAACCCAAGAGATACACATTCAAGCTTGTTTGCATGTAGAACAGAGGTGGTTGTCAGGCACGCGTTCATAGGTGAGAATGATGATGAGTGTCATGGATCATCACATTCGTCAGGTTAAAGAACGAGTGTATATCTTAGAGAAGAAGTAGGCGTGAATTGAATAGAAAATAGTAGTACTTTGCATTAATTAATGAAGAACAGCAGAGCTCTACACCTTAATCTATGGTGTGTAGAAACTCTACCATGGAAAATACATAAGAACAAAATGTCTAGGCATGGCCGTGAGTCCAGCCCCCAAAACGTGATCAAGAGATCAAAAGATGAACTAAAGATTCCAAGATGAAAAAGTATGAAAATACAATAGCAAAATGTCCTATTTATAGAGAACTAGTAGCCTAGGGTTACAGAAATAAGTAATTAATGCAGAAATCCTCTTTCGGGCCCACTTGGTGTGTGCTTGGGCTGAGCATTGAACCTTTCACATGTAGAGACTTTTCTTGGAGTTAAACGCCAGATTTTGTGCCAGTTTGGGTGTTTAACTCCAGCTTTTATGCCAGTTCTGGCGTTTTGACGCTAGAATTTTTATGCTGATTTGGAATGCCGGTTTGGGCCATCAAATCTCGGGCAAAGTATGGACTATTATATATTTTTGGAAAGCCCAGGATGTCTACTTTCCAACGCAATTGAGAGCATGCCAATTGGGCTTCTGTAGCTCCAGAAAATCTACTTTGAGTGCTGGGAGGTCAGAATCCAACAGCATCTGTAGTCCTTTTTTAGCCTCTGAATCAGATTTTTGCTCAGGTCCCTCCATTTCAGCCAGAAAATACCTGAAATCACAGAAAAACACAAAACTCATAGTAAAGTATAGAAATGTGATTTTTATTTAAAAACTAATAAAAATATAATAAAAAGTAACTAAAACATACTAAAAACTACCTAAAAACGATGCCAAAAGCGTATAAATTATCCGCTCATCACAACACCAAACTTAAATTGTTGCTTGTCCCCAAGCAACTGAAAATTAAATAGGATAAAAAGAAGAGAATATACAATAAACTCCAAAATATCAAAGAAACTTAGCTCCAATTAGATGAGCGGGACTAGTAGCTTTTTGCCTCTGAACAGTTTTGGCATCTCACTTTATCCTTTGAAGTTTAGAATGATTGGCTTCTATAGGAACTCAGAATTTAGATAGTGTTATCGATTCTCCTAGTTCAGTATGTTGATTCTTGAACACAGCTACTTTATGAGTCTTGGTCGTGACCCTAAGCATTTTGTTTTCCAGTATTACCACCGGATACATAAATGCCACAGACACATAACTGGGTGAAACTTTTCAGATTGTGACACAGCTTTGCTAGAGTCCCCAGTTAGAGGTGTCCAGAGCTCTTAAGCACACACTTTTTGCTTTGGACCACGACCTTAACCGCTCAGTCTCAAGCTTTTATCTTGACACCTTCACGCCACAAGCACATGGTTAGGGACAGGTTGGTTTAGCCGCTTAGGCCAGGATTTTATTCCTGTGGGCCCTCCTATCCACTGATGCTCAAAGCCTTGGATCCTTTTTATTTTACCCTTGCCTTTTGGTTTAAAGGGTTATTGGCTTTTTCTGCTTGCTTTTTTTTTCTTTTTCTTCTCTCTTTTTTTTCGCCATTTTTTTTTGCAAGTTTTTTATTCACTGCTTTTTCTTGCTTCAGGAATCATTTTTATGATTTTTCAGATTATCAATAACATTTTTCCTGTTCCATTATTCTTTCAAGAGCCAACAATTTTAACATTCATAAACAACAATATAAAAAATATGCACTGTTTAAGCATTCATTCAGAAAACAAAAAGTATTGCCACCACATCAAAATAATTAAACTAATTTCAAGGATAAATTCGAAATCATGTACTTCTTGTTCTTTTGTGATTAAAACATTTTTCATTTAAGAAAGGTGATGGATTCATAGGACATTCATAGCTTTAAGGCATAGACACTTAAACACTAATGATCATGTAATAAAGACACAAACATAAATAATCATAAAGCATAATTTTCGAAGAACAGAAAAATAAGAACAAGGAAATTAAAGAACGGGTCCACCTTAGTGATGGCGGCTTGTTCTTCCTCTTGAAAATCTTATGGAGTGCTTGAGCTCCTCAATGTCTCTTTCTTGCCTTTGTTGCTCCTCCCTCATGACTCTTTGGTCTTCTCTAATTTCATGGAGGAGGATAGAATGCTCTTGGTGCTCTACCCTTAGTTGTCCCATATTGGAACTTAATTCTCCTAGGGCAGTGTTGATTTGCTCCCAATAGTTTTGTAGAGGAAAATGCATCCCTTGAGGCATCTCAGAGACTTCATGATGAGAAATTTCCTCATGCTCTTGTCCATGAGTGGGATCTCTTGTTTGCTCCATCCTTTTCTTAGTGATGGGCTTGTCCTCATCAATGAGGATGTCTTCCTCTATGTCAATTCCAACTAAATTACAGAGGTGACAAATGAGATGAGGGAAGGCTAACCTTGCCAAAGTAGAGGACTTGTCTGCCACCTTGTAGAGTTCTAGGGATATAACCTTATGAACTTCTACTTCCTCTTCAATCATGATGCTATGGATCATGATAGCCCCGTCTATAGTAACTTCAGACCGGTTGCTAGTGGGAATGATTGACCGTTGGATGAACTCCAACCATCCCCTAGCCACAGGCTTGATGTCATGTCTTCTTAGTTGAACCGGCTTCCCTCTTGAATCTCTCTTCCATTGAGTGCCCTCTTCACAAATGTCTATGAGGACTTGGTCCAACCTTTGATCAAATTTGACCCTTCTAGTGTAGGGGCGTGCATCTCCTTTCATCATGGGCAAGTTGAATGCCAACCTTACATTTTCCGGACTGAAATCTAAGTATTTCCCTCAAACCATTGTAAGCCAATTCTTAGGGTCCGGGTTCACACTTTGATCATGGTTCTTGGTGATCCATGCATTGGCATAGAACTCTTGAACCATTAAGATCCCGACTTGTTGAATGGGGTTGGTGAGAATTTCCCAACCTCTTCTTCGAATCTCATGTCGGATCTCCGGATATTCACCCTTTTTGAGCTTGAAAGGGACCTCGGGGATCACCTTCTTCTTGGTCACAACTTCATAGAAGTGGTCTTGATGCACCCTTGAGATGAATCTCTCCATCTCCTATGACTCAGAGGTGGAAGCTTTTGCCTTCCCTTTCCTCTTTCTAGAGGTTTCTCCGGCCTTTGGTGCCATAAATGGTTATGAAAAAACAAAAAACAACGCTTTTACCATACCAAACTTAGAAGGTTTGCTCGTCCTCGAGCAAAAGAAGAAAGAAAAGAGTAGAAGAGGAAGAAATAGAGGAGATGGAGGAGGTTTAGTGGTTCGGCCAAGGGGGGTAAGTAGTGTGTATGGTGTGTGAAAATGAAGGAGTGAAGATGGGTTTATATAGGAGTGGAGAGAGGGGTAAGGTTCGGCCTTTTATGGGTGGGTTTGGGGGAGAAAGTTGTTTGAATTTGAATGGTGAGGTAGGTGGGGTTTTATGATGGGTGGATGTGGATTGGTGAAGAAGAGAGAGAGTTAGGTGAGGTAGGTGGGGATCCTGTGGGATCCACAGATCCAGAGGTGTCAAGGATTTCTCATCCCTACACCATGTTGGCGTGTAAACGCCCCCTTGATTGCCAATCCTGCGCATTTCTGGCATTTAACGCTAGTTTTTCTCCCTTTTCTGGCGTTTAAACGCCAGCTCTGTGCCTATTTCTGGCGTTAAACGCCAGTTCTGTGCCCCTTTCTGGCGTTAAATGCCCAGAATAGTGCCAGACTGGGCGTTTAACGCCCATTCTGCTACCCTTTTCTCCTCCAGGGTGTGCTATTTTTAATACTATTTTTCATTCTATTTTTGCTTTTTCAGTTGTTTTTGTGGATTCACATGATCATCAACCTACAAAAAAAATAAAATAACAATGGAAAATAAAAATCTAACATAGATAAGTAAAGATTGGGTTGCCTCCCAACAAGCGCTTCTTTAATGTCATTAGCTTGACAGTGGGCTCTCATGGAGCCTCACGGATACTCAAAGCATGATGATTGCCTCCCAACACCAAACTTAGAGTTTGAATATGGGGGCTCTATTTGACTCTGCATTGAAAGAAGCTTTTCATACTTCCTCTCCATGGTTACAGAGGGAGATCCTTGAGCTTTAAACACAAGGGAGTCCTCATTCACTTGAAGGACTATTTCTCCTCTGTCAACATCAATCACAGCTTTTGCTGTGGCTAGGAAGGGTCATCCAAGGATGATGGATTCATCCATACACTTCCCAGTGTCTAGGATTACGAAATCAGCAGGGATGTAGTGGCCTTCAACCTTTACCAAGACATCCTCTACAAGTCCATAAGCCTGTTTCCTTGAATTGTTTGCCATCTCTAGTGAGATTCTTGCAACTTGTACCTCAAGGATCCCTAGCTTCTCTATTACAGAGGGTGGCATGAGGTTTATACTTGACCCTAGGTCACATAGAGCCTTCTCAAAGGTCATGGTGCCTATGGTACAAGGTATTGAGAACTTTCCAGGATCCTGTCTCTTCTGAGGTAATCTCTGCCTAGTCAAGTCATCCAATTCTTTGGTGAGCAAGGGGGTTCATCCTCCCAAGTCTCATTACCAAATAACTTGGCATTTAGCTTCATGATTGCTCCAAGGTACTTAGCAACTTGCTCTTCAGTAACCTCTTCATCCTCTTCAGAGGAAGAATACTCATCAGAGCTCATGAATGGCAGAAGTAAATTCAATGGAATCTCTATGGTCTCTGTATGAGCCTCAGATTCCCATGGTTCCTCATTAGGGAACTCCTTGAAGGCCAATGGACGTCCATTGAGGTTTTCCTCAGTGGAAATCACTGCTTTTCCCTCCTCTATGCATTCGGCCGTGTGGGTTATGTTGATGGCCTTGCACTCTCTTTTTGAATTCTCTTCTGTATTGCTTGGAAGAGTACTAGGAGGGAGTTTAGTAACTTTCTTACTCAACTGACCCACTTGTGCCTCCAAATTTCTAATGGAGGCCCTTGTTTCAGTCATGAAACTTTGAGTGGTTTTAATTAGATCAGAGACTACAGTTGCCAAGTCAGAGTGGATCTACTTAGAATTCTCTGTCTGTTGCTAAGAAGATAATGGAAAAGGTTTGCTATTGCTAAACCTTTTCTTCCACCATTACGGTTGTTGAAGCCTTGTTAAGGCCTCTGTTGGTCCTTCCATGAGAGATTTGGATGATTTCTTCATGAAAGATTATAGGTGTTTCCATAGGGTTCTCCCATGTAATTCACCTCTTCCATTGCTGGGTTCTCAGGATCATAAGCTTGTTCTTCAGATGAAGCTTCTTTGGTACTGCCTATTGCTGCTTGCATTCCAGACAGACTCTGAGAAATCATATTGACTTGCTGAGTCAATATTTTGTTCTGAGCCAATATGGCATTCAGAGTATCAATCTCAAGAACTCCTTTCTTCTGATTTGTCCTATTATTCACAAGATTTCTATCAGAAGTGTACATGAATTGGTTATTTGCAACCATTTCAATGTGTTCTTGAGCTTCTGCAGGCATTTTCTTCAGATGAAGAGATCCTCCAGCAGAACTGTCCAATGACATCTTGGACAGTTCAGACAGACCATCATAGAAGATACCTATGATGCTCCATTCTGAAAGCATGTCTGAAGGACACCTTCTGATCAATTGTTTGTATCTTTCCTAAGCTTCATAGAGGGATTCACCTTCCTTATGTCTGAAGGTCTGGACTTCCACTCTAAGCTTACTCAATTTTTGAGGTGGAAAGAATTTGGCCAGAAAAGCACTGACCAGCTTTTCCCAAGAGTTCAGGCTTTCCTTAGGTTGTGAATCCAACCATATTCTAGCTCTGTCTCTTACAGCAAAGGGAAAAAGCATAAGTCTATAGACCTTGGGATCAACCCCATTGGTCTTGACAGTGTCACAGATCTGTAAGAATTCAGTCAAAAACTGATGAGGATCTTCCAATGGAAGTCCATGAAACTTGCAATTCTGTTGCATCAGAGAAACTAATTGAGGCTTAAGCTCAAAATTGTTTGCTCCAATGGCAGGGATAGAGATGCTTCTCCCATAGAAGTCGGGAGTAGGTGCAGTAAAGTCACCAAGCACCTTCCTTGCATTGTTGGCATTGTTGTTATTTTTGGCTGCCATGTCTTCCTCTTGTTTGAAAATTTCTGTTAGGTCGTCTACAGAGAGTTGTGCCTTAGCTTCTCTTAGCTTTCTCTTCAAGGTCCTTTCAGGTTCAGGATTAGCTTCAACAAGAATACCTTTGTCCTTGCTCCTGCTCATATGAAAGAGAGGAGAAGAAAGTATGGAATCCTCTATGTCACAGTATAGAGATTCCTTGAGGTGTCAGAGGAAAAGAAGAATAGAAGTATGAGGTAGAGAGGAGGGAATTCGAACTTATAGAGAGAGTTTGAATTGTACATTAAGGAGGAATGTTAGTCCCTTAAATAGAAGGATGTGAGAAGAGGGAGAGAATTTTCGAAAAAAAATTTTTTAATTAAAAGAAATTTTGAAAAATTGATTGATGATTTTCGAAAACTAAAATTGAGAAAGAAATTAAGTGATTTTGAAAAAGATTTTGAAATTAGAAATAAAAAAGATATGATTGAAAATCATTTTTGAAAAAGATGTGGTTGAGAAGATATGATTGAGAAGATATGATTGAAAATCAATAAAAAAAATTAAAGTTGATTACTTGGCTAACAAGAAATTAAAAGATATGATTCTAGAATTTAAAATTTGATCCTTTCTTAATAGGCAAGTAACAACTTGAAAATTTTAAATTAAATCATTAACTGTAGCAAGGATTTTCGAAAATAGTAAAAAAAGGAAAGGATTTAATTTTGAAAAGATATGATTGAAAGGATATGATTTGAAAAAGATTTGATTTTGAAAAATTATGAAAATTTGAAAAAGATTTGAATTAAAAGCAAAATCTTCCTTCTAGTGTCCTCCTGGCGTTAAACGCCCAGAATGGTATCCATTATGGCGTTTAACGCCCAACCAGGTACCTTGGCTGGCGTTTAAATGCCAATTTTCCTTCCTCACTGGGCGTTTTGAACGCCCAGCTTTTTCTTTTTAATTCCTCTGCTGAATGTTCTGAATCTTTAATTCTCTGTATTATTGACTTGAAAAGACATAGTTTTGAAAATTTTTTTTGGATTTTTAATGATGAGGAATAATCAAAATGCAACTAATCATGGAAAACTAAGATCAAATAAACAATGCATGCAAGACACCAAACTTAGAAATTTTCATATTAGAGACACTAACAAATTGAAAATGCATATGAAAAATAACTAAACACACAAAACAAGAGAATTTAAATATCAAAGCAAGGGAATCATCAAGAACAACTTGAAGATTAATGAAGAACAAAATTCATACATTCGAAAAATGCAGGGAATAATTAAAACATGCAGGACACCAAACTTAAAAATTGACACTAGACTTAAACAAGAAACACAAATTATTTTTTATTTTTGTGATTTTAAAATATTTTTTGTAAATATTTTTTCGAAAATTAATTGGAGAAAGAGAAAGTAAGGAATTCAAGATTTTTAATGAGAATTCCAGGAATCATGCAATGTTAGTCTAAAACTCCGGTCCAGGAATTAGACATGGCTTACTAGCCAGCCAAGCCTTCAATGAAAGCTTCTGTGCAAAACACTAGACATGGTCAATGGCCAGCCAAGCTTTAGCAGATCATTACTTTCAATAGCAAAATTGATAGAAATCAACAAGCTCTTGTGATGATAAGTTGAAACCACGGTCCAAAAGTTTAGACATGGTTTCACAACCAGCCAGACTTCAACAAATCATCATGAAACTCTAGAATTCATTCTTAAAAACTCTAAAGAACAGAATAGAAATATTATTTTTCTTTTTTTTCGAAAATAAAAAGTAAAAAGCTTAAACATAAAATAAAATTACCTAATCTGAGCAACAGGATGAACCGTCAGTTGTCCAAACTCGAACAATCCCCGGCAACGGCGCCAAAAACTTGGTGCACAAAATTGTGATCATCAATGGCGCCAACAACTTGGTACGCACAACTGTAATCTCAACTCCTTGTCACAACTCCGCACAACTAACCAGCAAGTGCATTGGGTCGTCCAAGTAATAAACCTTACGTGAGTATCCCACAGAGATTGTTGGCTTGAAGCAAGCTATGGTCATCTTGTAAATCTCAGTCAGGCGGATTCAAATGGTTATGGAGAATTGATAATTAAAATATAATTAAAACATAAAATAAGATAGAGATACTTATGTAATTCATTGGTAAGAATTTCAGATAAGCGTATGGAGATGCTTTGTTCCTTCCGAACCTCTGCTTTCCTATTGCCTTCTTCCAATCATTCATACTCCTTTCCATGGCAAGCTGTATGTTGGGCATCACCGTTGTCAATGGCTACTTCCAGTCCCCTCAGTGAAAATGGTCCAAATGCACTGTCACCGCACGGCTAATCATCTGTCGGTTCTCGATCATGTTGGAATAGGATCCATTGATCCTTTTGCGTCTGTCACTATGCCCAACACTCGCGAGTTTGAAGCTCGTCACAGTCATCCCTTCCCAGATCCTACTCGGAATACCACAGACAAGGTTTATACTTTCCGGATCTCAGGAATGGCCGCCAATAATTCTAGCCTATACCACGAAGGTTCTAATCTTGGATTAGAAACCCAAGAGATACACATTCAAGCTTGTTTGCATGTAGAACGGAGGTGGTTGTCAGGCACGCGTTCATAGGTGAGAATGATGATGAGTGTCATGGATCATCACATTCGTCAGGTTGAAGAACAAGTGTATATCTTAGAGAAGAAGTATGCGTGAATTGAATAGAAAATAGTTGTACTTTGCATTAATTCATGAGGAACAGTAGAGCTCCACACCTTAATCTATGGTGTGTAAAAACTCCACCGTGGAAAATACATAAGAAGAAAAGGTCTAGGCATGGCCATGAGGCCAGCCCCCAAAACGTGATCAAGAGATCAAAAGATGAACTAAAGATTCCAAGATGAAAAAGTATGAAAATACAATAGCAAAAGGTCCTATTTATAGAAAATACAATAGCAAAAGGGCCCACTTGGTGTGTGCTTGGGCTGAGCATTGAAGCTTTCACATGTAGAGACTCTTCTTGGAGTTAAACGCCAGCTTTTGTGACAGTTTGGGCATTTAACTCCAGCTTTTATGCCAGTTCTGGCGTTTTGACGCCAAAATTTTTATGCTGACTTTGAACGCCGGTTTGGGCCATCAAATCTCAGACAAAGTATGGACTATTATATATTTCTGGAAAGCCCAAGATTTCTACTTTCCAACACAATTGAGAACGCGCCAATTGGGCTTCTGTAGCTCCAGAAAATTCACTTCGAGTGCAGGGAGGTCAGAATCCAACAGCATCTGCAGTCCTTTTTCAGCCTCTGAATCAGATTTTTGCTCAGGTCCCTCAATTTCAGCCAGAAAATACTTGAAATCACAGAAAAACACACAAACTCATAGTAAAGTCCATAAATGTGATTTTTATTTATAAACTAATAAAAATATAATAAAAGGTAACTAAAACATACTAAAAACTACCTAAAAACAATGCCAAAAAGCGTATAAATTATCCGCTCATCACGTATGCATAGGCAGTTGTGCATACGCACACATGGCTGTGTGGTTCTTGTGCGTACGCACAGGTGGTTGTGTGCACGCACACTTTAATGTTTGCTTCTCCTTTGTTTTCTTCATGTTTTCTCCCAATTCTATGCTTTCCTTCCACTCTTCTCAAGTCATTCCAAGCTATTACACCTGAAATCACTCATCAAAATCATCAAGGTATCGAATCGGATGAAAGTGGGATAAAATTGACTAATTTAGGCACAAAATAGCATGTTTTCACAATTAAGCTCAACTTAGGGAGAGAACACAAAAGTATGCTATTTACATGAATAAATGTGGGTTTATATGATGAAATCCACTCAAATCAAACCAAAATATATCGTCAAATATGGATTCATCAATTCCCCCACACTTACACAATAGCATGTCCTCATGTTAATCATAATCAAAGGGTAAGCAATTTATTCAATGCAACTAACTACATGCAAGAAACTACGCTAAATGCTATATATATATATATATATATATATATATATATATATATATATATATATATATATATATATACGATGATTTCCTATTGAGTTTGGCAAAAACAACAAAAGAAGCTCAATCAATCCAACTATAAATTGTTAGGGCTAAGACAAGGGATCAATGCAATATGATCCACATCCAAAAATTTGATTTGAAGTTTACAAAAATTATCAAGCAACTTCCAAGAAGATATAGGATAAGAAATGGAAACATAGAATTGAGCGATTGAACCCCTCACCGGATATGTATACACTCTAGTGCTTAGTGTTTAGGGCTTAATCACTCAATCATCCTTTAATCATGTTTCTCAAAGATTTGCAAGTAGTCTAACAATCAACTAATACTTGATGCATGAATGCAAATATCATGAGGACTTTTAAGGGTTGTAATGGGGCTAAGGTAAGGGTAGGATTAATATGGTTAAGTGGGCTAATAGATTGGATCTTTGATTAGCTCAAGTATCCCACCTAATCCTATATCATCCTATATACATAACAAGACAATCCTAACTACCCATTTATCCCTTTTCTCACATTCACTCATGCATGCTTCTTTTCAATTCAACCGCATATGCATCTCTTATTTACATTCTTATTATCATTTCTTTTTCTTGTTTTTTTTATGAACAAAGTATGTACACCAACATTTTTTTTCTTTTATCATAAGAGAGATTCATATGTTCCAAGCAATGAATGCATGAGTGTTTTCCCATTTTTTTCCAAATATTCTTAATGAATACCCAAAGCACTAACTACCTATGTTTTCCCACAAATTCCCCCTCCCCCACACTTGATTAACACACACACTTAAACCCAAGCTAATCAAAGAAACAATTTAAGGACATTAATGGTTTTCTCACTTAGGGTGAATGATGTGCTTAAAATGAAAACAAAGGGGAATTAAAGGCTCAGAAGTGGTTTACAAGGGTAGATGTAAGGGTTGGCCATATGGTTAGTGAGTTTAATTTTAAAGATGACCTCAATCATACTAATTCCATTCGAAATAACAAACATAGAACACAGAGACTAAAGAAAATCTAAGATTACAATCATAAAAAGAGTTTATCACACAAGAACAAAACTTTGTGATTGAAAACACAATCAAAGCTCAAATCTCACTTGGTATTTGTTCAAGCTCTTTTCTATGTTCCAAAAGAAGATATACTTCAAGAAAGTTCAAAAATAAGTTTTCAAATCTAATCAATGGAATGCCCTAAAAGAGATTTCTTGAAAATTCTTTGTTGTTTTACCAAACTTATTTACTCTACCATGCAACATGCAAACATTTACCAAAAATAAACTATAAATAAGCTAAGATATATACAAGCAAACCAAGCAAAGCATAATGTAATAAAAGACTAACAAATATTCACAAAAATATACTATCAAAATTAGAAAAAATAGTGCAAGTGTTAAAATAAGGAAACTTACACTCCAAAGTTGCGGATCTTCTCCCACACTTAAACGTTGCACGGTCCTCTGTGCATGCACTCAATTCGGAGGTAAAGAGATGTAAGGCTCCACCTTCAGCTGGTGGGTACCGGGGCTCCAGGTTGCTATATAAAACAAACAAATAAGAATTGAGGAAAAATTTATATGAGTGTGGTATGATAAAAGACAATGTGTGTATTCTAAATGCGCACGGTTTAGAACACACACATTGGTCGGGTAAAAGGGCAACCACATAAGTAAAAGAAATAGCATGTTCCTCAATCATGTGGCCTAGGTTGCATCTATAGAATAAGCAAGAGTAAATGCACAAATAACCCTAGGTAACCACAACTAAAGTGAATTGAATATATGAGATATTGGATATTGAAATTGTGCAAGTGAAAGCTCAAAATTAATAGAAAATGGCACAATTAATAATAACTAATTCAATGATGAAAAGAGACTACTTATTCATTATTAGGAATAATGAAATAATCACATGTATAAGGTGCTTGTTACAAAAAGTGACAAGTCTTGATAAGAATCAAGTTAAGTCGACTAAAAAAATGCAAAGCATTAACAAGGAACAAATACCTTGTTATGTGATTATATTCACTTAAGGACTATGATGAATAAGTAGTTCAACTCAATTCACTAAAGTAAACGTGCACAATTCATAATCAAGTTGCCAAATAAGGATATAGTTTAATGCATATGGTAGCTACAACATATAAATCAAACACAAAATGCATTTAGGCAATCAAATAGAGACTTAATGCTCAGTGCATATATTTATCAAGAATGAAACCAAATTCAAGCAAGAAGTAACCCAACAATCAAAATTAACCAAAAACTTGCAACTTATTTAATTAACAGACAACTAAACAAAAATTAATATAATTACCAAAAGGAAAATTAAAAGCAAGCGAAACGAAGTGAAGCAAGTAGAGAAGAGGGATGGAAGAAAGAAGAAGAGAAGAAGTAGAGAGAAGAGAAGAAAAAAAGCATCAAAGTGAGAAAATAGGGGTGTGCGTACGCACAGGGACGTGTGCGTACAGACACTAGGTGGAAAAATGCGGTTGTGCGTGCGCACGACAATGTGCGGGCGCTGCAAACAGAAGCGGAATAAGGGTCTGTGCACACGCACAGAGGCGTGTGCAGACGCACAGAAGGGAAAAGAGGGGGTGTTCCCACGCACAAGGGTTGCGTGTGCTGCGAGCAGAGGGGGATTCAGAGGTTGTGCGTGTGCACAGGGCTATGCGCACGCACAGGTTTTTTTTTAGAGAAATGAAGCGTCAAAATTGCCAGCTATCTCGCCGTCTGTGCGTACGCATATAGGTCTGTGCGCACGCACAGGACGCAAAAAGAAGGGGATACGGATGCACAAGGTGTGCCAACGCTCCCAGCAGAGGGTGCATAAGCTGGTGTGTGCATGCACAGATGGGTGCGCGCACATAGAACGCAAAAATTGGGGTTGTGTGCGTACGCACGGGCATGTGCGCACCCACATGCTCTGTTTTTCCCAAAAAATTTAGTGCTCTAAGGCACCAAACTTGATATCCAAAATAGCATTTTCAACCCCAAAACTTATTCTACCTTAAAACTACAAGATCAATACAAAAATTCTACCAAACTAAGCTAACTAAAAGAAGCAAACAAATGCTAAAAGAGAGGGAGAGTTAGAAAGATGTTACCAAGCACTTTTATTTAATGTCTTTAAGTTAGACAATTGGGAAAGCCCTTGCCATGGTGCCTTGTGCTTGACTTCCCCACCAATGCTAGAATGTCCAATCTCCTCCGGCATCCCAATTCTAACCATCAATAAAAACAAAAGAGAACCAAAGAGCAAGATATTTACATATTAACATATATACAATAGCCAAAAATGACATCATTGTAACTCCCCGGCAACGGCGCCAAATTTTGACAATGCCCAAATCGCATAGGTTAGGAATTAAACTAAGAAAACCTAATTCTAGAGAGAAGGGGAGCTTCTTTCTCTAGAAAATGAACTTCATGATAGAAATCTAACCCTAATTGCTCTCCCCTTCACATGGGAAGAGGGCGTCTTTGATATAGCACTCATCAGCTTCAGAAAGTCCCAAAATTGGGCCCTGGAGGCCCAAAAATCGCCCCCGGTGATTTGCAATAAATGAGTCACGCGCTCGGACCTGTGCGTACGCACAGATGTGTGTGTACACACACTTGCTAATTTTCTTTTTGTGCGTACACATAGGCAGTTGTGCGTATGCACACATGGCTGTGTGGTTCTTGTGCATACGCACAGGTGGTTGTGCGCATGCACACTCCAATGTGTGCTTCTCCTTTGTTTTCTTCATGTTTTCTCCCAATTCCATTCTTTTCTTCCACTCTTATCAAGCCATTCCAACCTATTACACCTGAAATCACTCATCAAAACCATCAAGGCATCGAATGGGATGAAAGTGGAACAAAATTGACTAATTTAGGCACAAAATAGCATGTTTTCACAATTAAACTCAACTTAGGGAGAGAACACAAAAGTATGCTATTTACATGAATAAATGTGGATTTATATGATGAAATCCACTCAAATCAAACCAAAATATATCGTCAAATATGGATTCATCACTGATCCCTCTGAATTTTTTACTTAAACATACTTGAAATTTGCAACTGATTCAAACAAGCTATTCCGGCAACTTCACCAATATCCAACTTAAGGTCTGCAAACTTATCTACTAACTCCTCCTCTTTGATCCTCATCCAAGCAATAGTCAAAGACTTTCGGCTCAAGGCATCCGCTACAAGGTTTGCCTTTCCGGGTTGATAACTCAATTCGAAATCATAATCTTTTAGTAGCTCCATCCACCTCCTTTGACGCATATTGAGCTCTTTCTGATCAAAGATGTACTTATAACTCTTGTGATCAGAGATGACTCTAAACCTCACTCCATATAAGTAGTGACTTCAAATTTTCAATGTAAACATAATCGCCGCCAATTCCAAGTCATGAGTTGGGTAATTCACCTCATGTGGTCTCAGCTGACGCAATGCTTAAGCCACTATGTTCCGGTGTTGCATTAGCACACAACCTAAACCCTTCAACAAAGCATCACAGTACACTTGAAACGGCTCGTGCGGTTTCGGTAAATCAAAATTGGTGCCGAAGTTAATTTCTCCTTCATAGCTTGAAAGCTCTCCTCACGGTTTGACGTCCACACAAACGGCACCTCCTTCCGGGTTAACTTAGTCATCAGTAAAGAAATTTAAGAAAATCCCTTAATGAATCTTCAGTAATATTCAGCCGAACCCAAGAAATCTCTAACCTTTGTTACCATAGTTAGCCTCTCCCATTCCATCACCGCCTCCACTTTCGAAGGATCCACTGCTATCCCTCCGTTACTCACCACGTGGCCTAAGAACTTCACCTCTTCCTTCCAGAACTCACACTTAGATAACTTCGCATACAATTTATTCTCTTTCAGGATTTGCAACACAATCCTTAAGTACTCTTCATGTTCTTCCGCCGTCTTTGAGTAAACTATGATGTCGTCTATGAATAGCACCACAAATTTGTCCAAAAATGGACGAAACACTTTGTTCTTGTAATCCATGAACACGGCAGGTGCATTCGTCAACCCAAAGGATATCACCGCAAACTCGTAGAGTTCATAGCGCTTTCTAAACGCAGTTTTTGGAATGTCATCCTCGTTCACCCTTATTTAATGGTAACCAAATGTTAAATCAATTTTTGAAAACACTCCAGCTCCTTGCAACTGATCCATTAAGTCATCTATCCTCGGCAACGGATACTTATTCTTCACGGTCACTCTGTTTAACTATTGGTAATCTACGCAGAGTCGTATTCCTCCATCCTTCTTCTTCACTAATAAACTGGCACTCCCACGGAGACACACTTGGTCGAATGAACCTCTTGTTCAGAAGCTCTTCCAATTGAGTCTTAAGTTCAGCTAGCTTTATTGGAGCCATTCTGTACGGCACAATCGACACTGGTCCAGCTCCCGACACCAAGTCAATAGAAAATTCAATCTCCCTTTGAGATGGGAATTCAGGAATATCTTCTGGGAACATGATGAGCGGATAATTTATACACTTTTTGGCATTGTTTTTACATAGTTTTCAGTATGATTTAGTTAATTTTTATTATATTTTTATTAGTTTTCAAGCAAAATTCACATTTCTGGACTTTACTATGAGTTTGTGTATTTTTCTGTGATTTCGGGTATTTTCTGGCTGAACTTGAGGGTCCTGAGCAAAAATCTGATTCAGAGGCTGAAAAAGGACTGCAGATGCTGTTGGATTCTGACCTGCCTACACTCGAAATAGATTTTTTGGAGCTACAGAAACCCAATTGGTGCGCTCTCAATTGTGTTGGAAAGTAGTCATCCAGAGCTGTCCAGAAATATATAATAGTCCATACTTTGCCCGAGTTTTGATGACGCAAACTGGCGTTCAAACGCCAACTTCCTGCCCTATCCTGAAGTTAAACGCCAGAAACAAGTTACAAACCAGAGTTAAACGCCACAAACAGGCTGCAACCTGGCATTTAACTCCAAGAGAAGTCTCTACACGTGTAAATCTCAATGCTCAGCCCAAGAACACACCAAGTAGGTCCCGTAAGTGGATTTCTGCATCATTTACTTATCTCTGTAAACCTTAGTAACTAGTTTAGTATAAATAGGACTTTTTACTATTGTATTCGAGGTCTTGGTCATTCTGGTTCCCTCTCTGGGGGCCGAAGCCAATGAACACCATTATCACTTATGTATTTTCAACGGTGGAGTTTCTACACCCCAGAGATTAAAGTGTGGAGCTCTGCTATTCTTCATGAATTAATGCAAAGTACTATTGTTTTTCTAGTCAACTCAAGCTTATTATTATTCTAAGATATTCCCTTAGACTTCAACCTGATGAATGTGATGATCCGTGACACTCATCATCATTCTCACTTATGAACGCGTGCCTGACAACCACTTCCGTTTTACCTGTAATAGCTTGAGTGTGTATCTCTTAGCCTCCATTCCGAAAGATCGGAGTCTTCGTGGTATAAGCTAGAATCAAATGGCAGCATTCTTAAGATCCAAAAAGTCTAAACCTTGTCTGTGGTATTCCGAGTAGGATCTGGGATGGGATGACTATAACGAGCTTCAAACTCGCGAGTGTTGGGCGTAGTGACAGACGCAAAAGGATCAATGGATCTTATTCCAACATGATCGACAACCGACAGATGATTAGCCGTGCGGTGACAGCACATTTGGACCATTTTCACTTAGAGGATGGACGGTAGCCATTGACAACGGTGATCCCCCAACATACAGCTTGCCATGGAAAGGAGTATGAATGATTGAATGAAGACAGTAGGAAAGCAGAGATTCAGAAGCAACAAGCACCTCCATACGCTTATCTGAAATCCCACCAATGAATTACATAAGTATTTCTATCTTATTTTATATTTTATTTATATTTTAATTATCAAAACCTCATAACCATTTGAATCTGCCTGACTGAGATTTACAAGATGACCATAACTTGCTTCAAGCCGACAATCTCCGTGGGATCGACCCTTACTCACATAAGGTTTATTACTTGGACGACCCAGTGCACTTGCTGGTTAGTTGTGCAGAGTTGTGACAAAGAGTTGAGATTACATTCGTGCGTACCAAGTTGTTGGCGCCGTTTTAGAGATCACAATTTCGTGTACCAAGTTTTTGGTGCCGTTGCCAGGGACTATTCGAGTTTGGACAACTGACGGTTCATCTTGTTGCTCAGATTAGGTTATTTTATTTTATTTTTAAGCTTATAATTTTCGAAAAAATCCAAAAAAATTAATAAAATCATGAAAATCAAAAATAATTTTGTATTTCTTGTTTGAGTCTAGTTTCAATTTTTAAGTTTGGTGTCAATTGCATCTTTTTAATTTCCTAAAAATTTTCGAAAATTCATGCATGTTTCCTTCATAATCTTCAAGTTGTTATTGATGATTTTCTTTGTTTGATCTTTGCATTTTCATGTTTTGTGTCTTTTCTTGTTTTCCATATGCATTTTCAATTTGTTAGTGTCTAAACATTGAAAATTTCTAAGTTTGGTGTCTTGCATGTGTGTCTTTTCTTAAAAATTTTCAAAAATAAGTTCTTGGTGTTCATCTTGACATTCAAAGTGTTGTTGGTGTTCATCTTGACATTCAAAGTGTTCTTGCATGCATTATGTGTTTTGATCTTTCATTTTCATGTTTTGCATCATTTTTATATTTTTCTCTCTCCTCATTAAAAATCCAAAAAAAAAAATATATCTTTCCTTGTTTTACTCATAAATTTCAATCTCAAAATTCTATCTTTTCAAATCTTTTTCAAAAATCAAATCTTCTTCATTTATTTTAATATATTTTTGAATTTTTTTATTGATTTTCAAAATCTTTTTCTTATTCTTACTTCATATTTTCGAAAATCTCACTAACATTTAATGTTTTAATTCAAAAATTTTTCAAGTTGTTACTTGCCTATTAAGAAAGGTTCAATCTTTGAATTTTAAAATCATATCTTTTAATTTCTTGTTAGTCAAGTAATCAACTTTAATTTTAAAATCTTTTTCTAACTTCTTCTCTTTTCAAAATTTATTTTCAATTCTTTTTCAATTAACTACTTGACTTTTTGTTTGATTTTTTAAAAAAAAGAGTTTACTATTTCTTATCTTTTTCAAAACCACCTAACAACTTTTCTCTCTCTCTAATTTTCGAAAACCACTAACCACTTTTTCAAAATTCATTTTAATTAACTAATTATTTTAAATTTTAAATTTCGAATGGTAACCAATAATTAAAATAAAAACAAAAATATTTTCCTTTTATTTTAATTTTAAATTTTGAGTTCTCTCTCTCTCTCTCATCTCTTTCTATTTATTTATTTATCTACTAATACTCCTCTTCCACTCAAAATTCGAACCCCCTCTTTTTCTCTGTGTTTGAAGTTTTCTCTTTTCCTTCTTCTATTATTCTCTTCTTCTACTCACATAAAGGAATCTCTATACTGTGACATAGATGATTCCTCTTCTTTTCTGTTCTCTTTTTTTTCATACGAGCAGGAACAGGGATAAAGATATTCTTATTGAAGCTGATCCTGAACTTGAAAGGACTCTTAAGAGGAAACTAAGAGAAGCTAAAGCACAACCCTCTGGATAGGACCTGACAGAAATTTTTGAAAAAGAAGGAGACATGGCCAAACCCAACAACAATGGTGAAGATGCAAGGAAGATGCTTGGTGACTTTATTGCACCCTCTTCTAACTTCTGTGGAAGGAACATCTCAATTCCTGCAATTGGAGTAAACAACTTTGAGCTTAAGCCTCTATTAGTTTCTCTAATGCAGCAGAATTACAAGTATCATGGACTTCCATTGGAAGATCCCCATCAGTTCTTAGCTGAATTCTTGTAAATCTGTGACACTGTCAAGACCAATGGAGTTGATTCCGAGGTCTACAGGCTTATGATTTTCCCTTTTGCTGTAAGAGACAGAGCTAGGACATGGTTGGACTCACAACCTAAGGACAGCCTGAACTCTTGGAAAAAATTGGTCAATGCCTTCTTGGCAAAGTTCTTTCCACCTCAAAAATTGAGTAAGCTTAGAGTGGAAGTCCAAACCTTCAGACAGAAGGAAGGCGAATCCATCTATGAAGCTTGGGAAAGATACAAGCAATTGATCAGAAGGTGTCCTTCTGGTATGCTTTCAGAATGGAGCATCATATGCATATTCTATGATGGTCTGTCTGAACTGTCCAAGATGTCATTGGACAACTCTGCAGGTAGATCTCTTCATCTGAAGAAGACACCTGAAGAAGCTCAGGAACTCATTGAAATGGTTACAAATAACCAATTCATGTACACTTCTGAAAGAAATTCTGTGAATAATGGGACAACTCAGAAGAAAGAAGTTCTTGAGATTGATATTCTGAATGCCATATTGGCTCAGAACGAAATATTGACTCAGCAAGTCAATATGATTTCTCAGAGTCTGAATGGATTGCAAGCTGCTTCCAACAGTACTAAAGAAGCATCTTCTAAAAAAGAAGCTTATTATCCTGAGAACCCTACAATGGCAGAGGTAAATTACATGGGAGAACCCTATGGAAACACCTATAATCCTTCATGGAGAAATCATCCAAATTTCTCATGGAAGGACCAACAGAAGCCTCAACAAGGCTTCAACAATAATGGTGGAAGAAATAGGTTTAGCAATAGCAAGCCTTTTCCATCATCTTCTCAACAACAGACAGAGAATTCTGAATAGAGCCATTCTGGCCTGGAAACTATAATCTCTGATCTATCCAAGACCACACTAAGTTTCATGAATGAAACAAGATCCTCCATTAGAAATTTGGAGGCACAGGTGGGTCAGCTGAGTAAGAAGATTACTGAAACTCCTCCCAGTACTCTCCCAAGTAATACAGAAGAAAATCCCAAGAGAGAGTGCAAAGCCATAACCATGACCAACATGGACGAACCTGGAGAGAGTGAGGAGGACGTGAGTCCCAGTGAGAAAAGCCTCATGGGACATCCTCTGGACAGAAAGGAGTTTTTCTTTGAGGAACCAAAGGAATTTGAGGCTCATATAGAGACCGTAGAGATTCCATTAAACTTTCTTCTGCCATTCATGAGCTCTAATAAATATTCTTCCTCTGAAGAGGATGAAGACATCACTGAAGAGCAAGTTGCTAAATATTTAGAAGCAATCATGAAGCTGAACGCCAAGTTATTTGGTACTGAGACTTGGGAGGATGAACCCCCCATATTCACCAATGAACTGAATGCATTAATGAGGCAGACATTACCTCAGAAGAAACTGGATCCCAAAAAATTCTTCATACCTTATACCATAGGCACCATGACCTTTCAGAAGGCTCTGTGTGACCTGGGGTCAGGGATAAACCTCATGCCACTCTCTGTAATGGAGAAACTTGGAATCTTTGAGGTACAAGCTGCAAGAATCTCACTAGAGATGGCAGACAAATCAATGAAACAGGCTTATGGACTAGTAGAGGACGTGCTAGTAAAGGTTGAAGGCCTTTACATCCCTGCTGATTTCATAATTCTAGACACTAGGAAGGATGAGGATGAATCCATCATCCTTGGCAAACCCTTCCTAGTCATAGCAAACGCTGTGATTGATGTTGACAGAGGAGAGTTGGTCCTTCAGTTGAATGAGGACTACCTTGTATTTAAGACTCAAGGGTCTCCTTCTGTAACCATGGAGAAGAAGCATGAAAAGCTTCTCTCAATACAGAGTCAAACAAAAACCCCACATTCAAACTCTAAGTTTGGTGTTAGGAGGCCACAACCAAACTCCAAGTTTGGTGTTGAGAGGCCCCAACCTTGCTCTGATTATCTGTGAGGCTCCATGAGGGCTCACTGTCAAGCTATTGACATTAAAGAAGCGCTTATTGGGAGGCAACCCAATGTTATTTAATTATATCTATTTATTTTCCATTTTATGTTTTCTGTAGGTTAATGATCATGTGAAGTCACAAAAATAACTGAAAAAATAAAAAATAGAATGAAAAACAGCATTAAAAATAGCACACCCTGGAGGATAAGCTTACTGGCATTTAAACGCTAGGAAGAAGCATCAGAGTGGCGTTTAACGCCAGAAAGATGCATCAAGCTGGTGTTAAACGCCAGAAACAGGCTATAACTTGGCGTTTAATGCCAGAAACAAGCACCAGACTAGCATTAAACGCCAGAAACAAGCACCAAGTTGGCGTTTAACGCCAAGAAAGGGAGAAAAGCTGGCGTTTAACGCCAGAAACAAGCAGCAGTCTGGCGTTTAACGCCAGAAACAAGCACCAAGTTGGCGTTTAACGCCAAGAAAGGGAGAAAAGCTGGTGTTTAACGCCAGAAACAAGCAGCAGTCTGGCGTTAAAGGCCAGGATTGAACTCTAAGGGCATTTTTGCACGCCTCAATGGAACAGGGTTGATAAGTCTTTGATCCCTCAGGATCTGTGGACCCCACAGGATCCCCACCTGCCACACCTCTTCTTCTCTCCTCTTCACACCTTTTCATACACACTTCCACCACCCTTGGCCGAACCCACCACACACCTCCATCTCATCCATTTCTTCTTCTTCTCCTCCTTTCCTCCTTCTTTTGCTCGAGGACGAGCAAACATTTTAAGTTTGGTGTGGAAAAAGCATTGCTTTTTTGTTTTTCCATAACCACTAATGCCTCAAGGGATGCACTTCACTCCACAAAACTATTGGGAGCAAATCAACACCTCCTTAGGAGAATTAAGCTCCAACATGGGACAATTAAGGGTGGAGCACCAAGAGCATTCCATCCTCCTCCATGAAATTAGAGAAGACCAAAGAACCATGAGGGAGGAGCAACAAAGGAAAGGAAGAGACATAGAGGAGCTCAAGAGCACCATTGGTTCTTCAAGAGGAGGAAGACACCACCTTCACTAAGGTGGACCCGTTCCTTAATCTCCTTGTCTATTTATTTTTTTCTGTTTTCATTCTCTATGCTTTATGTTTATTTATGTTTGTGTCTTTATTACATGATCATTAGTGTTTAAGTGTCTATGTCTTAAAGCTATGAATGTCCTAGGAATCCATCACCTTTCTTAAATGAAAAATGTTTTTAATCACAAAAGAACAAGAATTACATGATTTTGAAGTAATCCTTGAAATTATTTTAATTATTTTGATGTGGTGACAATACTTTTTCTTTTCTGAATGAATGCCTGAACAGTGCATATTTTTGAATTTGTTGTTTGTGAATGTTAAAATTGTTGGCTCTTGAAAGAATAATGAAAAAGGAAAAATATTATTAATAATCTGAAAAATCATAAAATTAATTCTTGAAGCAAGAAAAAGTAGTGAAAAAGCAAGGCTTGCGAAAAAAATGGCAAAAAAAAAATAAAAAAAAAAGAAAGAAAAAGAAAAAGCAAGCAGAAAAAGCCAAGAGCTCTTTAAACCAAAAGACAAGAGCAAAAAGCCAGTAACCCTTTAAACCAAAAGGCAAGGGTAAAATAAAAGGATCTAAGGCTTTGAGCATTAATGGATAGGAGGGCCCAAAGGAATAAAATCCTGGCCTAAGCAGCTAAACCAAGCTGTCCCTAACCATGTGCTTGTGGCGTGAAGGTGTCAAGTGAAAAGCTTGAGACTGAGTGGTTAAAGTCGTGGTCCAAAGCAAAAAGAGTGTGCTTAAGAGCTCTGCGCACCTCTAACTGGGGACTCTAGCAAAGCTGAGTCAGAATCTGAAAAGGTTCACCCAGTTATGTGTCTGTGGCATTTATGTATCCGGTGGTAATACTGGAAAACAAAGTGCTTAGGGTCACAGCCAAGACTCATAAAGTAGCTGTGTTCAAGAATCAACATAATGAACTAGGAGAATCAATAACACTATCTAAATTCTGAGTTCCTATAGATGCCAATCATCCTGAACATCAAAGGATAAAGTGAGATGCCAAAACTGTTCAGAGGCAAAAAGCTACTAGTCCCGCTCATCTAATTGGAGCTAAGTTTCATTGATATTTTGGAATTTATAGTATATTCTCTTCTTTTTATCCTATTTGATTTTCAGTTTCTTGGGGATAAGCAACAATTTAAGTTTGGTGTTGTGATGAGCGGATAATTTATACGCTTTTTGGCATTGTTTTTACATAGTTTTCAGTATGATTTAGTTAAGTTTTATTATATTTTTATTAGTTTTCAAGAAAAATTCATATTTCTAGACTTTACTATGAGTTTGTGTGTTTTTCTGTGATTTCAGGTATTTTCTGGCTGAAATTGAGGGTCCTGAGCAAAAGTTTGATTCAGAGGCTGAAAAAGGACTGCAGATGATGTTGGATTCTGACCTCCCTTCACTCGAAATGGATTTTCTAGAGCTACCGAAATCTAATTAGCAAGCTCTTAATTGCGTCGAAAAGTAGACATCCAGGGCTTTCCAGCAATATATAATAGTCCATACTTTGGTCGAGTTTTGATGACACAAACTGGCGTTCAAACGCCAACTTCCTGCCCTATTCTGAAGTTATACGCCAGAAACAGGTTACAAACCAGAGTTAAATGCCACAAACAGGCTGCAACCTGGCGTTTAACTCTAAGAGAAGTCTCTACACGTGTAAATCTCAATGCTCAGCCCAAGCACACACAAAGTGGGCCCCGGAAGTGGATTTCTGCATCATTTACTTATCTCTGTAAACCCTAGTAACTAGTTTAGTATAAATAGGACTTTTTACTATTGTATTCGAGGTCTTGGTCATTCTGGTTCCCTCTCTGGGGGCCGAAGCCAATGAACACCATTATCACTTATGTATTTTCAACGGTGGAGTTTCTACACCCCATAGATTAAGGTGTGGAGCTCTGCTGTTCTTTATGAATTATGCAAAGTACTATTGTTTTTCTATTCAACTCAAGCTTATTCTTATTCTAAGATATTCACTCACACTTCAACCTGATGAATGTGATGATCCGTGACACTCATCATTATTCTCACCTATGAACGCGTGCCTGACAACCACTTCCGTTCTATCTGCAATAGCTTGAATGTGTATCTCTTAGCCTCCATTCCGAAAGATCAGAGTCTTCATGGTATAAGCTAGAATCAATTGGCAGCATTCTTGAGATCCGAAAAGTCTAAACCTTGTCTGTGGTATTCCGAGTAGGATCTGGGATGGGATGACTGTAACGAGCTTCAAACTTGCGAGTGTTGGGCGTAGTGACAGACGCAAAAGGATCAATAGATCTTATTCCAACATGATCGAGAATCGACAGATGATTAGCCGTGCGGTGATAGTGCATTTGGACCATTTTCACTGAGAGGACGGACGGTAGCCATTGACAACGGTGATCCTCCAACATACAGCTTGCCATGGAAAGGAGTATGAATGATTGAATGAAGACAGTAGGAAAGCAGAGATTCAGAATCAACAAGCACCTCCATATGCTTATCTGAAATCCCACCAATGAATTATATAAGTATTTCTATCTTGTTTTATATTTTATTTATATTTTAATTATCAAAACCTCATAACCATTTGAATCTACCTGATTGAGATTTACAAGATGACCATAGCTTGCTTCAAGCCGACAATCTCCGTGGGATCGACCCTTACTCACGTAAGGTTTATTACTTGGACGACCCAGTGCACTTGCTGGTTAGTTGTGCGGAGTTATGACAAAGAATTGACAAATAGTTGTTGGCGCCGTTTTAGAGATCACAATTTCGTGCACCAGAATACTTCTGAAAATTTCCTAACTACCGAAATTTGATCTAACCTCCATTTATCACCCAACGCATTCGCAGCCAACAATATATAACCCTGACACTCTTCTCTACTGAAGTTCACCAACACAGAATTCAGGTAATAACCCTCAGCTACTACTACTTCACCTTCCCCTTTTGGCAAAAACCGAATTGATCGCTCAAAGCAATCCAACAATACCCGAATCTTTGTCAACCAATCAAACTCCAAAATCATCTCCAACCCAACCATTGGCAAACAGATTAAATCATGAACAAATTCTCTATCCTCAATCTTGAAGGCTAATTCCCTACAACTTGATTTAGTCACAACTGTTTGGTACGGGGTATGCACATGTAAATCAAAAGTTAATTCTGACATTTTCAATCCTAGATCCTCAACCTTATCAAATGCAATGAAATAATGCGAAGCTCCAATATCATACAATGCAACCAATGTTTTATCACCAACTAAATATTTACCTCTCATCAAAGGGTCCCTTTTGGCAGCATCATTAGTGTTCACAGCAAACACTCTCCCTTGGTGTTGATTCCGACCCGCATTCGGGTTCCTTCCACGAGTACAATCCCTCGCCATGTAACTAGGCAATCCGCAATTGAAGCAACCACCTATACCTAACTTGCATGAGTCATTCAGATGAAAACGTTCACAACGATCACAAGTTAAATCCGGAGATGTCTTACTCTGATTACCCCTTCCTCTTGCATAGTGGTACTGATCAAAAGTGGGTATCCTAGTGTTGCCTTGACCTTGAGATACATGTCCTCCCCTCTTGAAGTGTTGAGCTCTTGGTTGAAAGTATTTTCCATACTCATGGTTGTTATTTTCTCCACAAGTATCTCTTGCTGATGCCACTTTTTTCGCATACTCTTCCACAACCCTTGCCTTGTTCACAAGCTCAGAAAAGATCCGAATCTCCAAAGGAGCTACAGCCGTCATGATGTTATCCCTTAAACCTCCTTGGTATTTTATACATTTCCAACTTTCATAGGACTCCGGGGCACTTTGACATACCCTAGAGAACCTACAGAGCTCCTCGAACCGACTAGTGTAATCGGCCACGGACAACGAGCTTTGCTTCAGCCGCATAAGCTCTAACTCTTTAGCTTCTCACACTGACTCCGGGAAATACTTCCTATAAAACACCATTTGAAACACATTCCAAGGGATTTTCGCATTTAGAACTCGCAGTAATTGGCATTCTCTTTGCCACTAATGTTGTGCCTCTCCCATCAATTGATAGGTCGTAAACTCTACGTATTGGTTAGCCAAGACATGCTGAGTCTGTAATACGCGCTCCATAGCTCAAAACCAATTGTCTGCTTCAGTGGAGTTTGTTGTTCCTCGAAAAATTAGCGGGTGAACCATGAGAAACGAAGCTAGGGTCATCGGAGTTCTTCCCAAATTATTACCGTCTGCTTCTCCATTTCCATTTTTGTTTCCATTACCATTCCCAGCCGGTTGACCCATCCTTTCCACGGCTTGCATGATCGCGGAGCGTTGGCTGATAAACCCCAATTTTGTGGTTTATCTTGTGCTTAATTTAGGGAATTTTATCACCTTTTCTCACATTTATTCAATGAAATAGCATGGTTTTGTAATTCTCCCTTAAATTGTGCTTAAGTGTAAAAACATGCTTTTTAGGCCTGTAAATTGGTAATTTTAATTCACTTTAATTCCATTCGATGCCTTGATGTGTTTGTTGAATGATTTCAGGTTCATAAGGCAAGTATTGGATGGAAGAAATGAAGAGAAAAGCATGCAAAATGAAGAATTCACAAAGAAATGAGCATTTAGGGAATTGAGGGCCACGCGCACGCGTCATGCATGCGTATGCGTGCATTGAAGATTTGCAAGCCACACGCACGCGTCACCCACGCGTACGCGTGAGTAGGAGTTTGGCCAGCAACGCGCACGCGTGATGCTTGGCACGTGACTCACTTAAAGTGAAATCGCTGGGGGGCAATTTCTGAGCTGCCCAGGCCCAAATCCAACTCGTTTCTGAGGGTATTTCATGCAGAATTCAAGCTTGAGAAAAGGTGGGAGCACTTAGTTAGTCATGATGAGCCTTTAGTTAGTTTTCTAGAAAGAGAAGCTCCCTCTTCTCTCTAGAATTAGGTTAGGATTAGGTTAATTTCTCTTAGATCTAGATTTGATTACATGATTTCATCTTGTTTCCTCTACAATTCCTTGTTCTAATACTTCAATTCTTCTTGGTTCTTTTGTTAATTTTACTTTCATGTCTCTTTTATGTTCATGCACTCATGTTGGATTTGGATCTCCTTTAATGCAATTTAATATTTGATGTTCTTCTGATTGTTGATTTGAGTTGTGATCTAACTTTCCTTGCAATTGGTAGTGGGTAGATTTTACTATTTCTTGCAATTTATTATGCTTTCCTTTTATGCCTTCCAAGTGTTTGACAAAATGCTTGGTTGGATGTTAGAATAGATTTTGAGCATTCTTGGCTTGGAAAGAGAAATTAGGTGATCTTGAGTCATGAATACCCAACCCATGTTGGTAATCTAGAGTTGTTAGCTAGTATTGTTTCCATTGACTCTAATCTCTTGCTAATTCAATTAGTGAGTTGATTAGGACGTTTGGATTGAGATTAGCTAGTCTTGTTAGACTTTCTCCGAGTGTGAAGATAATGTGTTACCTTCTTCCATCGTCAGGGATGACGTAATAAGATAAATTCTTGTTAATTATTGTTATTAGTGACTAGGATAGAAAGCCTATATTCTCAACCCTTGCCATGAATGTCTCTATTTATTACTTGCTTTCTTTACTTGCTTGATTTACTTTTCTTGTCATTTAATTTCTTTCCCCTTTTATCAATCAAACCCCCCTGCACCTTCATAGCCAATAATTGACCACTTCATTGCAATTCCTTGTGAGATGACCCGAGGTTTAAATACTTCGATTAATTCTTATTGGGGTTTGTACTTATGACAACCAATATTTTTTGCATGTGAGGATTCTTTGTCTGTTTAGAACTATACTTGCAACGAGATTTTATTCGTGAAATTCTAAACTGTACAAGAACACGAGCATCAAAAATGGCGCCGTTGTCGGGGAATTGCAATGGTGCTATGTTATTGGCTATTGTATATATGTGAATATGTTTTTTTGCTTGCTTTTGTTTTCTTTAGGAGTTAGTTTTTATTAGTCTTATTAGTTTTTGTTTTATTTTCGCTTTCACTATGAATTCTCATCACTTTGGCTATGAGTGTGGTTCAAACTACGTTGTAGGAAATGGAAGCTTTAATGAGGATTTGCATTAAGGATTTGGAGATTAAAGGTGGGAGGAGCCCCAAGCTTATGGACAACCTTCTTGGCAACAATCTCCTCCCGAATCAAGTTTAACAAGAGTTCTTGGGGACATGACTACTCTCTTTACAGAGATGCGCAAGGAACAAAAGGCATTTTATTCCACCCAAGCCGTTCAAGCGCCACCCCAACATGATTACTCTCCGGATTCTTATGGGTACAATCCAAATCCTAATGCATACCAATCTAATGTGTGTGATGACCCCTATTGTGATTGTCAACCACAACCACCACATACAGATGACCCTTTTCCTCAACATAGTCCCCAATAACCTCATTCACAAGCCTCTTACCAGCATTCACCCCATATGATCCTAACCCATATCCACCATACCAACCACCATATGAACCATATCTAGAGACACCATCATTCCAACAACAATACTCCCAAGAACCACAATTTCCATACACACCACCTCAAGACTTTTACCAATATGGATCACCTTCCAACTACAATGCCTTTCCCTCAAACAATGAACCCTCTCTTCCACCATCGCCCTCCAATGAAGCCCTTATGCTAAAACAAAGAGATCTTAGATCTTAAATCCTAAGGCAACAAGAGGAGACGGAAAGGGAGTTTAAGGAGCTAGAAGCCAAGATGGCTATCATAGCGGAAGCCGTTAGCAACATGGTCTCGTCCCGCCTAAGGAGCTAGAAGCCAAGATGACTATCATAGCGGAAGCCGTTAGCAACATGGTCTCGTCCCGCCTAAGCCTATGCGATCAAGGCGCTCCCATTATTGAATGTGGAGAAGCACCCAAAGAGCTTAGCGAGGGAGTGAATTTGGAGCTCCAAGATGAGGAAGAGGAGTTAAAGCAAGAAGTACAACAAGAGGAGGAGGTAGAGATTATTGAACAAGAGGAAGTAGTGGTTGGGTGTTTAGGATATATTGAGCTCATAGAGGAATCTCAGGCTGAAGAGCCTTCTTCCACGGAGTTTGGAAGGGATGTTTAAGAGGAGAGTGATGTAAAGGATGTGGATAGAGAGTTAAGAGAAATTGATCAAGAAGTAGATTCCATCATTAGTGATTTTTTGTCCACATTGATCAATCCCCTTGATGATCCTGTTGAGCCTTCTTCCATTGGAGTAGAAGGCGATGTTGAGGAGAACGTGCAACCTCCAAAGCATATTGTGAGTGGGGAATTAGAAGAAGTGTTCCAAGCAACAAGCCCTCCTATCTATGATGATTCTGCATCAACATGCGATCCTTTTGAGCTTGAGAAATCCTTCCCTATTGGACTTGGAATTAATGAAAGGGTAGACTTTGCTAAACCCCATATTTATGATTTGAGTGATGGGAAAGAGATAGAAGAATTTGGTAAAGAAGAATGTGAACTTGAGGAAGCTTGGCAAGAGGTAGAGCTTGAAGAACCTTGCCAAGTGGTGGACGCCTCTAGAAGAGGATGGATGGGAGTGGAGCGTGCTTTGACAAGACCGTTAGGAACTCCTACACCTAGGTTGTCATCTAATCCTTCATTTGAGTAGGTAAAACTTCTAACTCTTAGCATTATTATCCCACTTGAATTTAGTTTTCTTGAAATGGATGGCCAACTTAGGGCGCTTTGTGGAATTAAGCGTAAGAGGAAGATGTTTAGTGGTTGGCGTTGTAAGTCTAGACTCATTATGGTGGGAAGCTCAAAATTGAGGAGCATGGATTGGTGTAGTGCTCAATTGGATAGGTCTAGGAGCGTAGTTTAGTGCCTTCATGAGAATTCAGCTTGCTTACCACCCGGAGGGAATTATCATAACCAATTTGGAGACGGGTGTGAAAACAAAGTATGGGATCCCGAATTACAATGTGAGGATCAACTTTGGGAGCCTATGGGTTGTGAAGAAATCCATAAAAGCTTGGAGCTATTAACTTTGAATGATGGATGATATAGGATTAACTATTGTTAGTCTAGATTTTCACAAAATAGAATTCCATTGTTGAAAGTATAGTCTAGACTAATAATTGATTCCCAAGATCAAATAATAAATTCTAAACAAAATAATTAACCGAGAGTAATGAAACCTCGGGTCGTTCTCCCTAGGAATAAAAATGAAATGCTACTTCTTTCGGTTGTGAAGGTGGTAAAAGGGGTTTGAAATCAAAGAACGAAAGATTAAAAGAACTTAAGCAATAAAAGAACTAAACAATGATCAAAATTGGAAATTGATGCAAGCAAGGGAAAATAGGGTCAAAACTAGTGAGAATGCTATAAATGCAATAAAGAGCCTTGACTTGGGCATGAGTATCCAAGGAATCGTATCACGGCCATAACCACAACTATGGTAATTATCATGAGTCAATCTCGCCTATTCAACCCCAACCATCGAGGAGTAAGTTAAGCAAGCATAATTGACCTTATCCATAAGTCCTAACTAACTTACCAAACTAGTTGATAAAAGGCTAGCGTCAATGGAACCAAGAGCCAATTAACTACCCAAGAATTACCACTAATTGTCGGACATTATGACTCTAGTATCCTAGGAACTCAAACCACAAGCCAAGGTGGGAAAATCTACTCAAAAACTAGAGTTGGCATTTTCACAAACACCTTGTGTGCATAAAAGTAAAACAGGGAGAACTGCAAAGTAAAATGTAAAACTATAACCAACTATCAACAAAACCAAAGATAAACAAGCAATCAAACATAAGGGAAGCATGAAATGTAAAATTCATTACTCAAAACTTCAAGAAACAAAAAATTGCAATATGAACAAAGTAACTTGAACAAATAGTACTTGAAAGTAAAAGTGCTTGAATTAAAGAGGAAATTAAGAGTACTTAAAATTGATAAAGTAAAATCAAAATCAAAGCTTGCTATAAAATGCTACAATGGAAATTGATAAACCCTAAGAGAGCTTTCTATTCTACACTACTCCTACTCCTAATTACTAGGAAAACTATGTAAAAATGGCTCTAATGCTTCCCGCCTTTGATAAGTGTTGAAGTCTCCTTTATATAGCACTCCAAAATAGCATTTCAGCCTTCCAAAAATGAGCCAAGGGCCTCAGAAATCACGAAGCACGTGCATCATTAATAAAATCACGTGTTGGGACCTGTGCGGACGCACACGTCTGCACACGCGGCTGAAAATTGACCTGTGCATACGCACAGGTGCGTGCGTACGCTCACATGGAAATTTCTGCTTGTGCGCGCGCACGATGGGCTGTGCGCACACACACTTCGCTGTGTGTGCTTTTCCTTGATTTCTTCATGTTTTCTCCCTTGTACATGCTTTCTTCCACTTTTACCCTTCCATTCTTGCCTTCAAGGCCTGAAATCACTCACAAACCATATCACGGCATTGAATGGCACAAAGGTGGGATTAAATTGCTCTATTAAAGCACAAAATTGCATTTTTTCATATTTAAGATCAAATTAGGGACAAAACACAAAATTATGCTATTTTGGTGCTTAAGTGTGAGTTCATGTGCTAGAATCCATCCAAATTGAGTCAAAGTATACAATTAAATATGGACTCATCAACTCCCCCACACTTAAACAATAGCATGTCCTCATGCTAGACTAGTAAGGAGAATGATCAAGGGCGTAATCAACTTATTAAATGCAACTTCCTATATGCATGCGAGTATGAAAATAACATATATATACCTATATAGCTATCTATAGTATCTATATGACATTGGTGAAAATAAACAATCAAATTCCCAAGCAAGTATAGACAATTAGGGCTAAGCAAAGAATTAATCCAATGCATCCAAAATCTAAAGAATTGATTCAACTCATCAAAGTGAAGCAACTTGTAAGAATACATGGTAAGAAGTACGGAAACATAGAGTTGAGTAATTGAACCCTCACTAGGTGTGTATATACTCTAATCACTCGGTGTCTAAGGGTCAATTCACTCCAGTCTCTTCTAATCATGCTTTCAAGGGATTGCTTTTCATCTAACAACCAACAACAAGTGATGCATGAATACAATTATCATGAGGACTTATTGGGGTTGTAATGGGGTTAGGGTAAAGGTGGGATAGATATGGCTAAGTGGACTGAAATAGTTTGAATCCTTGATTAGTTTAGGTATCCAACTCAACCTATATCAAACAAATCAAAATCAAATGCAATTCTAACCTCCCATCAATTCTTTCTTACAAACACTCATGTATGGCTTATCATTCATATCACATATGCATTTCTTATTGATTTTCGTTCACTTAGGGTAACTTTCATCCCTTTTTTTTTAAAAGTGAAATACATACGGTTCTAGTAGCTCATACATGAGTGTACCCATTTTCCAAAGTTTTTAATGAGATACCCAAGTTAAACATTTTTCATTTACTACCAATGTTTCCCAAAGTTCCCCCACACTTAATTGAGACACACTCCTCAACCTAAGCTAATCAAGGATACAATTCAAGGTAAATCATGATTTTTCGTTTAAGGTTGTGATGTGCTAATATCAAGAATAATGGGATAAATAAGGCTCAAAAGGGGTTAAAAATGGTAGATGCAAGGGTAAGGCTATATGGGTAAAGTAAGATTTTATCAAAGATGGCCTCAATCATGCTCAATGCAATTCAAGACATCAATCAATGGACATAAAGAATCAAGCAAGACCAAGATTACAATCATAGAAGAGATATATCACACAATGAACAAAGTTAGTGGTTAATATAGCTCAATATAGCTCAAAAACTCACAAGGTATTTGTTCTTTACTCTTCTATGTTCCATAAAGAAATAACTCAAGCAAGTTTGAAAACAGTTTTTTCAATCAATTCAATTGAATGCCCTTGACAAAATTCTTGGAAAATTTGTTATTTTTCACCAAAATTATTTCCTATATGTATGTATGATGTGATGGATGCAAAATTTTTTCAAAATTTCCTAGTTTTTTTCCTAATTCTCAACAAGCAAAAACTAACATGAACAATTAGGATCAAGATAAACTAGGCATAAGCTATTCACGTCATCCAATCACAATCCATGTCTATACTATATACCAAGCAATATAAAGATGCAATATATATATACCAAGACTAGAGATGCAATATTAAAGATAACTAAAAGCAACTAGTATATATACCAAAAATACTAAACAGCAGTGCATAAGTTAAAGTACTATAAATATCCACAAAAGTATAATAAAACTAAAAGTAAATTAATGAGAGTGTTCAGGAGAGAATATTTACACTCAAAACTAGAAGATCCTCCCCCACACTTAAGTTATGCACTACTCTCAGTGCCACAGGAATCAATCGGGAGAGGTCAATCATGTGAGGCTCCACCTCCTGGCGGTAGTGGGTGGTGCTGACACTGGTAGACAATAAGCGCGCTAGATGGCTGTGTGGTGGTCTTTGCTCTTGGGTCGGCTACAGCTGCTGGCTCCTCACATCTAGGCTCCTCGGCTCTCGGCTCCTCAGCTCTTTCAACCACTGCCTCATCGGCTGTGGTCTCCTTAGGTCTCCGCTCAGGTGGCTGGACTACCTGGCCAGCTTCAACTGCTGGCTCCTCAGATGTAGGCTCCTCGGCCTCAGGCTCTGGTGTATCTAGAGGAGGTGGCCCAAGGTCTCTGCCCTCAAACTTTGCCACTATCCACTGGAAGCAGCGAGCGTTGCAGTGCTCGGATTGGTATAGGGCCTGAAGGATGTCCCGGCATAGCTCATATGGTGTTTGAGGTCGGGGTATGGGTGCGGATACTGAAGGAGGTGCTGAAGGCTCTGTTGCTGCTGATGGAGGCTCAATGGTTTTCCTCTTCTTCTGAGGCGGCCCGTCATAGTCTCCGTATGGCAAATACGGCTGCTTACTGATGTAGACAGACGTCCAATCAGTTGGGCGTCTCTCTACACCAGATAAGGCTACTAATCTGGTGATGAGGGATGGGAAGGGAATGTTGAATTTCTGCTGTAGGTTCACCTTCATCATCGACTCTCTGATGAGGGGAAGAACAGAGATCCTCTTCCCCTCCAAAATAGCCCATAGTAGCACTACCACATGGATCCTAATATGAGTGGCATGCATGCTCGGAAGGATATAATCGGCAATGATCTGCTGCCAGATCCTTGCCTCCAGGTTGAGGTCTGTGCACGCAATGCTTGCAGGGACAGGCTGCTCTCCTTTGCTGTATTCCCATGTAGCCTCAGGTTGGCCAATCTTTTTCAAGACCACATGCAAAGAGATTTTGCCCGTAGTGACATCCGTCATTATTTGAGTATAAGCGTCCCTAGCCGGAGGAATATGCGGAATGTCCAAGAGGGCCTCTAAAGCAGTATTAGAGGTGTCTATGATGACACCTCTCAGAAAAATAGTTTGGGCATCCCTCTTAAGGAGATTGGCGTAAAATTCCTTAACTTGGTGTTCATTTACTTCCACCGAGTTGGATTTTATGAATCCCCAATGATAAAAATTAATTCTGTCAAGGATTGTGTCCGCATATTTATCGGGTAGGTTTAGCTTCCTCTCATAATGAAAGGCGCGCTTTTCTAGTTTCTTGTATTGTTCTTGGGCCTCGGAATTGACGAAAGTATCTGAATGGTCATTGGGAGGCACGGGTGGAGGGTGAGCCAAGTGGTTGGCTTTCTCCTTTCCCTTGTGGCCCATCCTGAATAAGACAAAAACAGAATACAACTCAGGAAACAGATAAAATCACAAAAAGAAGAAGGGTATAATCAAACAATTCAATTTAGAGCCAGTCAGATAAATAAATACTCAATCAAGGAAAACATATATAAGGCAGTGGAATGTGCAAAAGAGAATGCATTTTCTCCAAGATCAAGCAACCTAAGTAATAAATGAATGATTGAACAAACAATGAAAGCATACATAGGACTTAGGTGTATTATGTATGTGAATTGAGTTCAAAGAGGTTGATTAGTGCCATTGTGCCTTGGAAATTTGAAGAGTTTGGAAAAATTGGCACATATGGCAAAATTCAAAGTCAGAGTGAAAGCTTGCACTCATCCATGTTGAAAAGGTAGGAATTGATCACATATACATAGCCTTTCGTCCAAAGCAATGCTGGATTGAAAAACAAAGTGCATTGTTCAAAAACCTCATGGAACAAGTGGCTAAGTCTATTGGTGCACGAAATTGTGATCATCAACAATGGTGCCAAAGACTTGGTGCTCTCAAACGTGAATCACACTTTATCACAACTTCGCACAACTAACCAGCAAGTGCACTGGGTCGTCCAAGTAATAAACCTTACGTGAGTAAGGGTCAATCCCACGGAGATTGTCGGCCTGAAGCAAGCTATGGTCAACTTGTAAATCTCAGTCAGGCAGATTCAAATGGTTTTAGAGATTTGATAATTAAAAGATAAATAAAACGTAAAATAAAGATAGAGATACTTATGTAATTCATTGGTGAGAATTTCAGATAAGCGTATAGAGATGCTTTTGTTCCTCCTGAACCTCTGCTTTCCTGCTGTCTTCATCCAATCTTTCATACTCCTTTCCATGGCAAGCTTTATGTTGGGCATCACCGTTGTCAATGGCTACATCCCGTCCTCTCTGTAAAAATGGTCCAATGTGCTGTCACTGGATGGCTAATCATCTATCGATTCTCGATCGTACTAGAACTGGATTTACTTTCCTTTTGCGTCTGTCTCTACGCCCAGCACTCGTGAGTTTGAAGCTCGTCACAGCCATCCCTTCCCAGATCCTACTCGGAATACCACAGACAAGGTTTAGACTTTCCGGATCTCAGGAATGGCCATCCATGGGTTCTAAATTATACCACAAAGATTCTAATATCTTGGACTCGGTCCCCTGTATTAGATATCTAAGAGATACTCATTCTGTCTCATCTTCATGTAGAACGGAAGTGGTTGTCAGACACGCGTTCATAGGTGAGAATGGTGATGAGCGTCACAAAATCATCACATTCATCATGTTCTTGGGTGCGAATGAATATCTTAGAATAGGAATAAACTTGAATTGAATAGAAAAAACAATAGTACTTTGCATTAATACTCAAGGAACAGCAGAGCTCCACACCTTAATCTATGGTGTGTAGAAACTCTACCGTTGAAAATACATAAGTGATAATGGAGTTCATTGGTCTCGGCCCCAGAGGGGAACCGGAGTAACCAAGACCTTGAATACAATAATAAAGAGTCCTATTTATACTAAACTAGTTACTAGGGTTTACAGAAATGAGTAAATGATGCAGAAATCCACTTCCGGGGCCTACTTGGTGTGTGCTTGGGCTGAGCATTTAGCTTTACACGTGTAGAGGCTTCTCTTGGAGTTGAACGCCAGTTTTAACCTGTTTCTGGCGTTTAACTCCACTTTGCAACCTGTTTCTGGCATTTAACTCCAGAATGCAACATGGAACGCCAGTTTGCTTCTTCTAAACTCGGGCAAAGTATAGACTATTATATATTTATGGAAAGCTATGGATGTCTACTTTTCAACGAAATTGAGAGCGCGCCATTTGGAGTTTTGTAGCTCCAGAAAATCCACTTTGAGTGCAGGGAGGTCGGAACCCAGCAGCATCTGCAGTCCTTCTTCAACCTCTGAATCTGATTTTTGCTCAAGTCCCTCAATTTCAGCCAGAAATTACCTGAAATCACAGAAAAACACACAAACTCATAGTAAAGTCCAGAAATGTGATTTTTATTTAAAAACTAATAAAAATATATTAAAAAATAACTAAATCATACTAAAAACTATGTAAAAACAATGCCAAAAAGCGTATAAATTATCCGCTCATCACAACACCAAACTTAAATTGTTGCTTGTCCCCAAGCAACTGAAAATCAAATAGGATAAAAAGAGGAGAATATACTATAAATTCCAAAATATTAATGAAACTTAGCTCCAATCAGATGAGCGGGACTTGTAGCTTTTTGCCTCTTTGATGCCAGGGCATTTAGGCCAGTTTCACTAACCTTTTCTTTACTGTTTTTAGGTTAGTTTCATGCATTCCCTTAGGAAATAAGCTAGTTTTGGGTAGATATTCACTTACACCTTGATTCAAGCATACATTGTGCATTTTACATTATTTCATGAGGATTTTGCATAAGTTTAGTGACAAATTATATGTTGCATTACCCATGACTTGGACTAGAACTTTGATGCACTCTATTGCTTGATTTCAGGACCAAAGGAAGCAAGGAATGGGAGGTAACTTGCAAAGTTAATGAGAAAAGTGATTGCCAATAACGCTCTCGAAGCCATCATTGACCACGTTAAGAGTCACGTTAACTAAGTTAACGTTAACTAAGTTAACGTGAACTCTAACGTGGAGAGGGGAAGTTAAGCCAACGTTAGTGACACTTAACATTGTCACTAACGTTGGCAAATGCTCATAAGTGGCCACGTTAGAGTCCACGTTAACTTAGTTAACGTGGCCTCTAACGTTAAAAGGGGGAAGAAACGCCAACGTTAGTGACATTCAACATTGTCACTAACGTTGGCCTAAGGAGAAACATACCACGTTAACTCCCACGTTAACTTGGTTAACGTGGGAGCTAACGTAAGAAGCAAGAGTGGTCGACAATGTTAGTGACACCCAACATTGTCACTAACGTTGGAAGCAACCACACAACCCCCCAAGGAACCACGTTAACTTCCACGTTAACTTAGTTAACGTGGAAGCTAACGTTGATGAGTGAAAGAAACGCCAACGTTAGTGACATTCAACATTGTCACTAACGTTGGGGATGGCTAAGCATGGCCACGTTAGAAGCCACGTTAACCTAGTTAACGTGGACTCTAACGTGAGACATAGGGGCACCTTGGAACGTTAGTGACAATATTGAGTGTCACTAACGTTCTTTAAGGATGGCAAGCCCACGTTAATGAGCCACGTTAACTAAGTTAACGTGGGCTCTAACGTGGGAACAAAGGGGGCTTTTCAAAGTTATTGGGAATGTTAAGTCTCAGTAACGTGTGCGAAGGACTTAGAGGCAACGTTAGTGGCAACGTTTGTGCCACTAAAGTTGAAGTTAACGTGGCTTTTACTTAGGAACGTTAGTGAGAAAGTTGATTGTCACTAACGTTCTCGAACTCATATTTTCACTAAACGTTAACACCTTTAACGTCCTGAGCTAAAGTCTCTGCCCACTTCACATTTTCTCTCTGCAAGAAAAGCCAAGCCCAAATGAAGAAAAGAACTGCTTCAAACTCAAGATCCAAAGGCCCAAGACTTGAAGAGCCAACTAGAAGCTGAGAAAAGTAGTATATATAGGAGTAGCTTTGAATTGTTTAGAAAACCTGGAAGTTGGAAAAGAGAACTACTCTCTGTATTTTACCTTCTCTGCATTTTCTAGTTTTAGGATGTATTCTCCATCTTTGTTTTCATTTTCTAGAGCTATGAACAACTAAACCCCTTTCATTGGGTTAGGGAGCTCTGTTGTAATTTGATGGATCAATACTAATTTTCATTATTCTTCTTCTATCTTTTCTCTTGATTTTACTTGAAAGCTTTCGATCATCATCCAATTGGGTAGTTATCTTGGAAAAGAAGCTATTCAAACTTGGATCTCTTCTGAACCTTGAAAGAGGAATGAAGAGATCAAGCTAGAAATGCTTTCTCATGCTGGACCAAATTGGGTTTGGATGGGTATGTGACTATAACCCTCTCAATACTTGATTTGGGAAATGCATGTGGTATAATCAGTGACCATACTTCATCTCTTCTCATGAGCAATTGACCAAGGAATTGGCTATTGATCAAGATTTGAGAGATTGAATTTGTAATTCAATCAATTAAGATTGCCAAGGAGATCAATGAGTACATTGATTGAGGAAGAGATGAAAATGAACTTGATCCGGAGAATTGCAACATCTCCTAAGCCCAATGAACTCCCCATTGCTGATCTTACCCATTCTCTTTAATTTCTGCCATTTACTTTTATGAGCAAATCCCCCACTCCCATTTACAATTCTGCAATTTACTTTCAGTCATTTACTTCCAGTCCTTTTAATTCTAGCATTTACTTTTCTGTTATTTACATTCCCGCCATTTTATTTTCTGCAATTCTCAACCCAAATTCTGGATTCGCTCAACTAGAACATTCTTCTAATTAAAGTTTCTTGATCAATCGATCCCTGTGGGATTCGACCTCACTCTATTGTGAGTTTTTACTTGACGACAAATTCGGTACACTTGCCGAAGGAAATTTGTTGAGAGACAGTTTCCACCTGCATCAAGTTTATGGCGCCGTTGCCGGGGATTGATTATGCATCAACAATGATTAAATTGGAAGATCACTAGATTGAGCATTTTTCTTTTGTGAATTTCATTTTCTGTTTGAGTGATTTACTTTCTGTTTTAGTTAAACTTCTTCCCTTCCCCCTCTACTCTTTTGTTGTTCTTTGTTATTTTCAATTCTGTTTGCTAACCACTAACTGTTTGATATATTGCATCACCCACAACTAACAGTAATTCTGACAAAAATACTTTCTGCACCTATCTTTTCTTGCTTGCACTTGATAGTTGTATGACAGGGAGAAGAAGCGGGGCTTCAACTTCCTTTGATTCTGAACCTGAGAGGACCTTCCTTAGATTAAGGAGGGAGGCAAGAGGAAAGAAAGTGGTTGGTGCTGAGGAAGAGGAAGAATTCTTTGAACCAAACATGGAAGACAACATGGAAAACCATCATGAAGAAGAGAATCATAACCATGGGAGAAGAGGTAGAGCAAATCATGCTGGGGAGGATAGAAGAGTTTTGGGTTCTTACATCAATCCAAACCCAGGCAATTGTGGAAGTAGCATCCAAAAGCCAACAATCCATGCCAACAACTTTGAACTTAAACCACAGCTCATCACCCTTGTTCAGAACAACTGTTCGTTTGGAGGAGGTGTTCAAGAAGACCCCAATCAACATTTAACCACCTTCCTGAGAATATGTGACACAGTGAAGTCTAATGGTGTTTATCCTGACGCCTATAGACTTCTCTTATTTCCATTCTCACTCAAGGACAAGGCAGCCAAGTAGATGGAATCTTTCCCAAGGGAAAGCTTGACAACTTGGGAAGATGTGGTGAACAAATTCTTAGCAAGATTTTACCCTCCTCAAAGAATCAATAGGCTGAGAGCTGAGGTCCAAACTTTCAGGCAACAAGATGGTGAAACTTTGTATGAAGCATGGGAGAGATTTAAGGACCTCACAAGGAGGTGTCCACCTGACATGTTCAACGAATGGGTGCAACTGCACATTTTCTATGAAGGGCTCTCTTATGAGTCAAAGAAGGCCGTAGACCATTCATCCGGAGGATCCTTGAACAAGAAGAAAACCATTGAGGAGGCTATAGATGTCATTGAAACAGTAGCAGAGAACGACTACTTCTATGCTTCCGAAAGAGGGAACACAAGAGGAGTAATAGAGCTAAACAATGTAGATGCTCTGTTGGCCCAAAACAAGCTCATTACCCAGCAGCTGGCTGACCTCACCAAGAAGATGGAGAGGAACCAAGTAGTAGCAATCTCCACTTCATCAACAACCCAAGAAGGAGTGAATGAAGAAGCAGAGGGTAGTCAGGAGCAAGCCAACTACATTGGGAATTCACCAAGGCAAAACTATGATCCATACTCCAAGACCTACAACCTTGGATGGAGAAACCACCCAAACTTTGGGTGGAGAAGTCAACAAGATCAAAACCAAGACCAGAGACGTTACAACTCCAACAACAATGCAGCTCACCAACAATTCACACAGAGGACATCTCAACACCCCCACAACAACACTTTTCCACACGCCTATCAAAACCAAAACAGCACATCTGCTCCGAATCACCTATCAATTGATGACAAGCTCTCTAAGATTGAAACCTTACTTGAAGGAATATGCCAAGAGATTTAAGAAAATAAGGTGTTCAAAGAGGAGGTGCGAGCCAATATTAAGAACCAGGGAGAGACCATTAGGAAGCTGGAATTACAGGTGGGATGTTTAGCTGAGAAGATTCCCAAATCTACTGATAGCTTCCCAAGTGACACGGAGAAAAATCCCAAAGGAGAAGCAAAGAAAGTAAGATGAAAAGATTGCAAAGTGGTCACTACAAGTGATCAAGAGACTGAAGACAAGCATGGCAAACCTTTCGAACAACCTGATGACAACTCAACAAAGGAGGAGGATAGAGATCACCAAGAACCAGAAATTTCACAACAAGAGCTGCTGAAGCTCTATGCACCCTTCCCTCAACTGCTCAATGGTGCTGTGAGAAAGAGAATATACTCAAGGTTCCTAGACGTGTTTGCATCTCTGCATGTAAACATACCATTCATCAAGGCAATTCAACAAATGCCTGCATTCATCAAGTATATGAAGGAACTTCTTCCCAGGAAAAGCTCACTCAAAGGAGGCCAGACTATAGTGATGAACAAGGAATGTAGTGCCCTTATTCAACCTGAGTTGCCTACAAAAAGAATAGACCCAGGGAGTTTTCACATCCCTTGTGCCATAGGTGAAACTATGTTCGATAGAGCACTATGTGATTTGGGGGCCAGCATCAACTTACTACCCTTATCCCTGGTGAAGAGGCTGCAGATCAATGAGATAATGCCCACAGATGTAATCATCAGACTGGCTGACAAAACTCAAAAGCAAGCAATAGGAGTGGTTGAAAATGTGTTGCTAAAGGTTGGGAAATACTTTCTCCCAATAGACTTTGTCATCCTGGACATGGAAGAGAGTCACACTCACCCAATCATATTGGGAAGACCATTCCTAGCTACGGCCAGAGCACTTATAGATGTAGAGAAAGGGGAGCTAATATTGAGAATCCATGATGAACGACTCAGCTTCAATGTTTTCAAACTCTCACAAGAAACAGATCAAGAGGACAAGGGACTAAGCACAGATGATAATGAGACACTGAAAGAGGAGACAAGCACTGAAGCACAGCCAGTTCATTCTGAGATCCCCTTAATTGATAAACAAGGAAAACAGCAATTGCCACAGCTCAAGGAAAAGTTGGAGGAACCTAAACCTCTAGAGGCAGGTAAAGACAGCATCACAACTCCTTTAGAAAAAGAGGTCACCGAAGGCAAGGCAACCTCAAAAGAAACAAAGAAGAAGGTACCAAGGAGGTGGAGGAACAAGAAGATCCCTACGGAAGACTTCTCTCCAGGGGATAGAGTTGTCTCAGCTTACTTCCCAGATATTCCCCCTAGTCTCCCCACTGTACCATCTCAGTTACCTAAGGTCTTCACTATCAACAGAGTTCTTTTCCTGGAACATGTAGAAATCATTGATCCAACCAATGGATATAAGTCCACAACAAGAGGGGAGGACTTTAAGCACTACCAACCACCCTGATGAGGGAAAAACGTCAAGCTAGTGACGCTAAAGAAGCGCTTCATGGGAGGCAACCCATGTTTTATATGTTTTTAGAAAATAAAAAAAAAATCAATGTTTATGAATTTCAACCCCAAACTTGACAAACACTTGGTGACATCTTTATCATGCAGTATATAGTGAAGAACAAGTTTGGTGTTCAAAGCAGAACTCTTGGAGCTTTGAACAAAACTTTTCATCAAAGTGCTCCAAACTAAGTTTGGTGTCACCCCATGGTGCCATCAATCTGCCTATAAGGATACACAAGTAGTTAGTTAGTTGAAGTTCATAAATAAACAAACTCTTTTTCTTCTCTTTATTATTCTAGCCGTAGAGTTTGATTTTTATGATATTAATTTCCTTATTTTAATTCTTATAGGAAAACAGAAAGGGACATTATAAGAGAGTGATTGGACAATTAAATGGGGGGAGATTCCGCCACTTAATGAAGAACACTACACACATGTCTCAAGAGGGAACGCATGGGGAAACGTTGCCATGCAACATTGGAGAAGGAAGACCCTTGAAGACCGAACCAATCACTCTCATTAAGTGATGATCCTTGTCCTTCCTTCATACACAACCCCAACCGTCCATCAAGCAACAATCCTTGCAATCCATACCTTCCATCCACTCATGATCTCCCTATATAAGTGAACCTTAGTGCATGCTCATTCCTCACACTCAAATTCCCACTCTCCACACTTCATACTTTCGGTTTGCTCAACCCCCTTCATCACACTCTGTCCTAGCCAACCTATTCCTCATCTATCCGTATCCTCCAAACCCCCCTCAAAACAGCAATTCAATTCATGGCATCATCAAGCTCAAAGAGGCAAAAGAGGAAGGAACCCATGGAGAGTGTTCCTTTCGATGAGAAGAGATTCAAAACTGCCTTTCATGAACGTGAATTCGAAGGGATAAGGGCCAGAAAGATATTGCCAGAGTTAATCTTCCAAATCAAAGCAAATGAGTCACCACAAATTCTGGAGAAAATCGAACAGAGGGGGTGGCAATTGCTCACAAGTCCAGAGGGGAAGATCAATGGAAACCTCATCAAAGAATTTTATGCAAATGTAGTAAGAGAAGATAAAACCAAGGCCCCAACCTTCAAAAGTTACGTGAGAGGAAAGGAGGTGGACTTCAGCCCAAATGCCATAACAAGAGCTCTTCACCTGAAATCACCTCATTTTGATGAGGACAGTTATCAGGCAAGGATAAGTAGAAGCCCTGATAATGATGAGCTCTCAGAGATAGTGTCAGACATCTATGTTATAGCAGCTGACTGGGAGAGGTACACAGATGGGAGACCCAAGTTCATCAAAAAGAGAGACTTGAGCCCCGAAGCCAAGGGGTGGTTTGAACTCGTAAGGAGGTCCATTCTACCAGCTATAAATAATTCAGAGGTAAACAGCAATCGAGCTACTATGGTGCATTGCTTAATACAGGGTGGGGAAATCAATGTGAATGAGCTCATCGCCGAGGGGATTCAAGATTCGGCTGAGAAGGTTGATTCAGGTGCCAGGCTTTGGTACCCCAGCACCATTCTCCGCTTATGCAACAAAGCCAAGGTAGGATTTGAGGACAGCAATCCAGACTGGGTGAACCCAGGGAGGCCAGTTACACTCGAGCGATTGGTTTATACTACACCTGCTCAGCAACAAAGAAGGCCACAAATAGGGAAACCAAAAGCAAAAGAAAGAGTTCATCAAGAAGAACCTCATCAGGAAGAATATCAACAAGAAGAGTATTATGATCCAGCCAACATGAACATGAGTCACCTTCTAAGAGCCATTGAGGATCTGGGGATGAGACATATGGAAGGACAAGAGCAAATACTGAACCTTCAATCCAACTGGCTGAGCCAACAGGAAGCATGGCAAAAACAACAAATGGAGCAGTAGCAGGAACACTACTCCCAGCTCACTCAAGCCATCAACCAAGTGAATGAGAGGCAAGAGCTTCAAGAGAAGCACTTGCAAGAACTCAACCAGCGGCAAATAGCCCAAATGAAAACTTTCAATGAGTTCAGTGTACTCAATGAAAGAAGGCAACTACATAGGGAGGAGTTCTATGTAAACACTCAAGCCAATTTGAATTACATGTATAATCAGTTGCATCATCTCCACTATGCCATTCCCACATATGATGAGGTCTAAAAAGTATTGGTAGAGCAAGAAGAAGGGAAGGTGAAACAGCAGAAAGAAGCACTAAAGAAGAAGATGGAAGATATTGGCTTCTGGAAGAAGCTGCTTGGAAAAGGCAAGGGAAGTGGAAGTACAAGCACTCAAGAGAGACACAATGAGGACAAGCAAGGATGGGAGCATGGCCATCCACATGAATGATAGGTGGTGGAGTTCTTTTTAGTCCATCGTTTTCTATGCTTTAAATAAGGAAGATCTTGTATGAAATAGAACTTGCTTCCATGTTATGTTTAAACCCTTTTCAATTCTGTCCTTTAAGTTTTTGGTATTGAAGAAGATCTCTGTGTGCTAGTCTTTATGTCACTGCATCCTTACTTTACTTACTTGTATGCTTGTTCTTTTTGAATCAAATGAAGAGAGAATGTTTATGTTTCAAAAGACCAGAGTGGAGTTCATACTATGGAGTACATTCATGAGTTTGTGGTATGATCATAAGTTAGCTAAGTTGGTTCAACCATAAGGTGGGATGACAACTATCTGGCCTGAATACTTTGCTTTGAATATACTCATGAGACTCAGTATATGACAAGATCCTAATAAGAGAAAGAGAAAAGAATAATGAAAGTGGAAAAACAAAAGAAAAAGAGTAAGCAATAAGGCTAGGCACCAATGGTTTTGATCTTAAGATATGTGTTTATGGTGTTCCTGTGTGAGGGATCTACTTGGATGAATAAGCTCTTAGGGGTGCTTTATCACTTGGTAACTTGGGTTAACTAACCCGGGATTATCAGCTGAAAGTCCATTATCAAGAGTAACCCTCACCACAGAGCATTTAGTAACCCAAAGAGGTGCTGGACACCAAGGTCTCAAGAAGGAAAATAAATGAACTATATGCCTGTGGTGTGTATGTATGGGGGAGAGACTTGAGGGAGTAAGTCCTTAGGGGTGCTTCAACACCTAACACCTTGAACCAACTGGTTCGGGAGTGTTGGCTGAAAGCTTATCTTAAAAAGTTGCCCCCTTACAGAGCACTTAGCCTAAGAACACCAATAAGCTCTGAAATGACAATAAAGGGATCAATGAATAAAAGTCTCATGGGATGTAAGCAAATTGAGTGTTTTAGGACATGATAAAGGTCTGAAAGCCAGTAAAGGAATGAACCTAAGTTGCTATGCATGAAACCACCATAAAATCAGTGATATGACTTCCACAAGAATGACTCATTTCTCTTGGCATTCCATTCATCATTCTCTTGTTCCAGTACTTGCTTAGGGACAAGCAAGCTTTAAGTTTGGTGTTGTGATGCCAGGGCATCTTGGCCAGTTTCACTGACCTTTTCTTTACTTTTTTTAGGTTAGTTTCATGCATTCCCTTAGGAAATAAGCTAGTTTTGGGTAGATATTCACTTACACCTTGATTCAAGCATACATTGTGCATTTTACATTATTTCATGAGGATTTTGCATAAGTTTAGTGACAAATTGTATGTTGCATTACCCATGACTTGGACTAGAACTTTGATGCACTCTATTGCTTGATTTCAGGACCAAAGGAAGCAAGGAATGGGAGGTAACTTGCAAAGTTAATGAGAAAAGTGATTGCCAATAACGCTCTCGAAGCCATCATTGACCACGTTAAGAGTCACGTTAACTAAGTTAACGTGAACTCTAACATGGAGAGGGGAAGTTAAGCCAACGTTAGTGACACTTAACATTGTCACTAACGTTGGCAAATGCTCATAAGTGGCCACGTTAGAGTCCACGTTAACTTAGTTAACGTGGTCTCTAATGTTAAAAGGGGGAAGAAACGCCAACGTTGGTGACATTCAACATTGTCACTAACGTTGGCCTAAGGAGAAACATACCACGTTAACTCCCACGTTAACTTGGTTAACGTGGGAGCTAACGTAAGAAGCAAGAGTGGTCGACAACGTTAGTGACACCCAACATTGTCACTAACGTTGGAAGCAACCACACAACCCCCCAAGGAGCCACGTTAACTTCCACGTTAACTTAGTTAACGTGGAAGCTAACGTTGATGAGTGAAAGAAACGCCAACGTTAGTGACATTCAACATTGTCACTAACGTTGGGGATGGCTAAGCATGGCCACGTTAGAAGCCACGTTAACCTAGTTAACGTGGACTCTAACGTGAGACATAGGGGCACCTTGGAACGTTAGTGACAATGTTGAGTGTCACTAACATTCTCGAAGGATGGCAAGCCCATGTTAAAGAGCCACGTTAACTAAGTTAACGTGGGCTCTAACATGGGAACAAAGGGGGCTTTTCAAAGTTATTGGGAATGTTAAGTCTCAATAACGTGTGTGAAGGACTTAGAGGCAACGTTAGTGGCAACGTTTGTGCCACTAACGTTGAAGTTAACGTGGCTTTTACTTAGGAACGTTAGTGAGAAAGTTGATTGTCACTAACGTTCTCGAACTCATATTTTCACTAAACGTTAACACCTTTAACGTCCCGAGCTAAAGTCTCTGCCCACTTCACATTTTCTCTCTGCAAGAAAAGCCAAGCCCAAATGAAGAAGAGAACTGCTTCAAACTTAAGATCCAAAGGCCCAAGACTTGAAGAGCCAACTAGAAGCTGAGAAAAGTAGTATATATAGGAGTAGCTTTGAATTGTTTAGAAAACCTGGAAGTTGGAAAAGAGAACTACTCTCTGTATTTTACCTTCTCTGCATTTTCTAGTTTTAGGATGTATTCTCCATCTTTGTTTTCATTTTCTAGAGCTATGAACAACTAAACCCCTTTCATTGGGTTAGGGAGCTCTGTTGTAATTTGATGGATCAATACTAATTTTCATTATTCTTCTTCTATCTTTTCTCTTGATTTTACTTGAAAGCTTTCGATCTTCATCCAATTGGATGGGTATGTGACTATAACCCTCTCAATACTTGATTTGGGAAATGCATGTGGTATAATCAGTGACCATACTTCATCTCTTCTCATGAGCAATTGACCAAGGAATTGGCTATTGATCAAGATTTGAGAGATTGAATTTGTAATTCAATCAATTAAGATTGCCAAGGAGATCAATGAGTGCATTGATTGAGGAAGAGATGAAAATGAACTTGATCCGGAGAATTGCAACATCTCCTAAGCCCAATGAACTCCCCATCTCTGATCTTACCCATTCTCTTTAATTTCTGCCATTTACTTTTATGAGCAAATCCCCCACTCCCATTTACAATTCTGCAATTTACTTTCAGTCATTTACTTCCAGTCCTTTAATTCTAGCATTTACTTTTCTGTTATTTACATTCCCGCCATTTTATTTTCTGTAATTCTCAACCCAAATTCTGGATTCGCTCAACTAGAACATTCTTCTAATTAAAGTTGCTTGATCAATCGATCCCTGTGGGATTCGACCTCACTCTATTGTGAGTTTTTACTTGACGACAAATTTGGTACACTTGCCGAAGGAAATTTGTTGAGAGACAGTTTCCACCCGCATCACTCTTGAATAGTTTTGGCATCTCACTTTATCCATTGAAGTTCAGAATGATTGGCATCTATAGGAACTCAGAGTTCAGATAGTGTTATTGATTCTCCTAGTTCAGTATGTTGATTCTTGAACACAGCTACTTTATGAGTCTTGGCCGTGGCCCTAAGCACTTTGTTTTCCAGTATTACCACCGGATACATAAATGCCACAGACACATAACTGGGTGAACCTTTTCAGATTGTGACTCAGCTTTGCTAAAGTCCCCAATTAGAGGTGTCCATGGTTCTTAAGCACACTCTTTTCTTTGCTTTGGACCTTGACTTTAATCGCTCAGTCTCAAGTTTTCACTTGACACCTTCACGCCACAAGCACATGGTTTAGCCGCTTAGGCCAGGATTTTATTCCTTTAGGCCCTCCTATTCAATGATGCTCAAAGCCTTGGATCCTTTTTATTTACCCTTGCCTTTTGGTTTTAAGGGCTATTGGCTTTTTGCTCTTGCCTTTTGGTTTAAAGAGCTTTTGGCTTTTTCTGCTTGCTTTTTCTTTTTCTTTCTCTTTTTTTTTTGCCATTTTTCTTTTCTCTTTTTTTTTTCCACAAGCTCTTCTCTATTCACTGCTTTTTCTTGCTTCAAGAATCATTTTTATGATTCTTCAGATCATCAAATAACATTTCTCCTTTTTCCTTATTCTTCAAGGGCCAACATATTTAACATTCATAAACCACAATATCAAAAGACATATGCACTGTTCAAGCATTCATTCAGAAAACAAAAAGTATTGTCACCACATCAAAATAATTAAACTAGTTTCAAGGATGAATTCGAAACCATGTACTTCTTGTTCTTTTGTTTTTAGAACATTTTTTCATTTAAGAGAGGTGATGGATTCATAGGACATTCATAACTTTAAGGCATGGACACTTAGACACTAGTGATCATATAGTGAAGACACAAACATAAATAAAACATAAAGCTCAAAAATCGAAAAATAGTAAAATAAATAGACAAGGAGATTAAGGAATGAGTCCACCTAAGTGAGGATGACGTCTTCCTCTTCTTGAAGAACCAATGGTGCTTTTGAGCTCCTCTATGTCTCTTCCTTGCTTTTGTTGCTCCTCCCTCACAGCTCTTTGATCTTCTCTAATCTCATGGAGAATGATGGAGTGCTCTTGGTGTTCCACCCTTAGTTGTCCCTTGTTGGAACTTAATCCTCCTAGGGAGTTATTGATTTGCTCCCAATAGTTTTGTGGAGGGAAGTGCATCCCTTGAGGTATCTCAGGGACTTCATGGTGGGGAATTTCCTCATGCTCTTGTTGAGGTCCATGATCTCTTGTTTGCTCCATCCTTTTCTTAGTGATGGGCTTGTCCTCTTCAATGAGGATGTCTCCCTCTATGTCAATCCCAGCCGAACTGCAGAGGTGGCAAATGAGGTGAGGAAAGGCTAACCTTGCCAAAGTAGAGGACTTGTCAGCCACCTTGTAGAGTTCTTGAGGTATGATCTCATGAACTTTCACTTCCTCCCCAATCATGATACTATAGATCATGATGGCCCGATCTATAGTAACTTTAGACCGGTTGCTAGTAGGAATGATTGAGCGTTGAATAAACTCCAACCATCCTCTAGCTACGGGCTTAAGGTCCAGACTTCTCAATTGAACCGGCTTGCCTCTTGAGTCAATTTTCCATTGAGCTCCTTCCACACATATGTCCATGAGGACTTGGTCCAACCTTTGATCAAAATTGACCCTTCTAGTGTAGGGGCATGCGTTTTCTTCCATCATTGGCAAGTTAAACGCTAGCCTTACATTTTTCGGACTGAAATCTAAGTATTTCCCCCGAACCATGGTGAGCCAATGCTTTGGATTCGGGTTCACACTTTGATCATGGTTCCTAGTGATCCATGCGTTCGCATAGAACTCTTGAACCATTAAGATCCCGACTTGTTGAATGGGGTTGGTGAGAACTTCCCAACCTCTTCTTTGGATCTCAAGTCGGATCTCCGGATACTCATTCTTTTTGAGCTTGAAAGGAACCTCAGGGATCACTTTCTTCTTGGCCACAACTTCATAGAAGTGGTCTTGATGGACCTTTGAGATGAATCTCTCCATCTCCCATGACTCAGAGGTAGAAGCAATTGCCTTCCCTTTCCTCTTTCTTGAGGATTCTCTGGCCTTTGGTGCCATTGATGGTTATGGAAAAACAAAAAGCAATGCTTTTTACCACACCAAACTTAAAATGTTTGCTCATCCCCGAGCAAAAGAAGAAAGAAAGAAGGAGAAGAAGAAAAAGAATGGAGGAGAGGGAGAGGGGTGTGTATTCGGCCAACGGAAGAAGAAAGGGTTGTGTTGTGTGAAAATGAAGAAGGAATGAGGGGTTTATATAGGGGTGGGATGGGATTTAGGGTTCGGCCATTAGGGTTGGGTTTGGGAGGGAAAATAGTTTGAATTTTGAAGGTAGGCGGGGTTTTTTGGGGAAGAGAGGATAGATGTGAGTGGTGAAGAGGTGATGGGGAAGAGTGATTGAGGTGATTGGTGAAGGGTATTTGGGGAAGAGAGTTATGAAAAGGTGTGAAGAGGAGAGAAGAAAAGGTAGGGATCCTGTGGGGTCCATAGATCCTGAGGGGATCCTATGGGGTCCACAGATCAAGTGGGTCAAGGACTTAACATCCCTGCTCCAATTAGGCGTGTAAAACGCCCTTGCTGTGCAATCCTGGCGTTTAACGCCAGACTGCTGCTTATTTCTGGCGTTAAACGCCCAAATGAAGCCTGTTTCTGGCGTTTAATTCCAGGTAGATGCTTGTTTCTGGCGTTAAACGCCAGAATGCTCCTCCTCCAGGGTGTGCTGTTTTTAATGCTGTTTTTCATTCTGTTTTTGATTTTTCAGTAGTTGTTGAAACTCCACATGATCATCAACCTAATAAAACACGAAATAACAAAATAAAAATAAAATAGATATGATTAAATAACATTGGGTTTCCTCCCAACAAGCGCTTCTTTAATGTCAATAGCTTGACAGTGAGCTCTCATGGAGCCTCACAGATAATCAGAGCAAGGTTGGAATCTCCCAACACCAAACTTAGAGTTTGAATGTGGGGGTTCAACACCAAACTTAGAGTTTGGTTATGGCCTCCCAACACCAAACTTAGAGTTTGACTGTGGGGGCTTTGGTTGACTCTACAGTGAGAGAAACTTTTCATGCTTCCTCTCCATGGTTACAGAAGGAGAACTTTGAGTCTTAAACACAAGGTAGTCCTCATTCAATTGAAGGACCAACTCTCCTTTGTCCACATCAATCACAGCTTTTGCTGTGGCCAGGAAGGGTCTTCCAAGGATGATGGATTCATCCTCATCCTTCCCAGTGTCTAGGATTATGAAATCAGCAGGGATGTAAAGGCCTTCAACCTTTACTAACACATCCTCTACTTGTCCATAAGCCTGTTTTCTTGAGTTGTCTGCCATCTCTAATGAGATTCTGGCAGCTTGCACCTCAAGGATTCCTAGTTTCTCCATTACAGAGAGTGGCATTAAGTTTATTCCTGACCCCAGATCACACAGAGCCTTCTCAAAGGTCATGGTGCCTATGTCACAGGGTATTAAGAATTTACCAGGATCCTGTTTCTTTTGAGGTAGAGTTTGCTGAACCAAGGCATTTAGTTCCTTGATGAGCAATGGAGGTTCATCCTCCCAAGTCTCATTGCCAAATAATTTGGCATTCAGCTTCATGATTTCTCCTAAATATTGAGCAACTTGTTCTTCAGCAATGTCTTCATCTTCTTCAGAAGATGAATAGTCATCAGAGCTCATGAATGGTAAAAGGAGGTTCAATGGAATCTCTATAGTCTCTAGATGAGCTTCAGATTCCTTTGGTTCCTCAAAGGGAAACTCTTTATTGGTTACTGAGTGTCCCAGGAGGTCTTCCTTATTAGGATTCACGTCCTCCTCCTCCTCTCTGGGTTCAGCCACACCAAGCAAGGTAATGGCCTTGCACTCTCTTTTTGGATTCTCTTCTGTATTGCTTGGGAGAGTACTAGGAGGAGTTTCAATGACTCTTTTACTCAGCTGGCCCAATTGTGCCTCCAAATTTCTAATGGGGGACCTTGTTTCATTCATAAAACTTAGAGTTGCCTTAGATAGATCAGAGACTATATTTGCTAAGCTAGATGGATTCTGCTCAGAATTCTCTGTCTGTTGCTGAGTAGATGATGGAAAAGGCTTGCTACTGCTAAACCTGTTTCTTCCATCATTATTAAAGCCTTAGTGAGGCTTTTGTTAATCCTTCCATGAGAAATTTGGATGATTTCTCCATGAGGGATTATAGGTGTTTCCATAAGGTTTACCCATGTAATTCACCTCTGCTATTGCAGGGTTCTCAGGATCATAAGCTTCTTCTTCAGAAGATGCCTCTATAGTACTGTTGGATGATTCCTTCAATCCATTTAGACTCTGAGAGATCATATTGACTTGCTGAGTCAATATTTTGTTCTGAGCCAATATGGCATTCAGAGTATCAATTTCAAGAACTCCCTTCCTCTGAGGTGTCCCATTACTCACAGGATTCCTTTCAGAAGTGTACATGAACTGGTTATTTGCAACCATGTCAATGAGTTCTTGAGCTTCTGCAGGCGTTTTCTTTAGGTGAATGGTCTAATGACATCTTTGATAACTCAGACAGACCATCATAGAATATATCCAGGATGGTCCATTCTGAAAGCATGTCAAAAAGACACTTTTTGGTCAGTTGCTTATATCTCTCCCAAGCTTCATAGAGGGATTCACCTTCTTTCTGTCTGAAGGTTTGAACATCCATTCTAAGCTTACTAAGCTTTTGAGGAGGAAATAACTTGGCTAAGAAAGCCGTGACCAGCTTATCCCAAGAGTTCAGGCTATCTTTATGTTAAGAGTCCAACCATATTCTAGCTCTGTCTCTTACAGCAAACGGGAAAAGCATAAGCCTGTAGACCTCGGAATCAACCCCATTGGTCTTAACAATATCACAGATTTGCAAGAATTCAGTTAAGAACTGAAAAGGATCTTCTGATGGAAGTCCATGAAACTTGCAATTCTGTTGCATCAGAGAAACTAATTGAGGCTTTAGCTCAAAATTGTTTGCTCCAATGGCAGGGATTAAGATGCTTCTTCCATGTAAGTTGGAATTTGGTGTAGTAAAGTCCCCAATCAAATTCCTTGTATCTCCACCATTATTATTATTTTCGGCCATGTCTCCTTCTTTTTCGAAAATTTCTGTCAGGTTTTCTCCAGAGAGTTGTGCTTTAGCTTCCCTTAGCTTCCTCTTCAAAGTCCTTTCAGGTTCAGGGTCAGCTTCAACAAGAATGTTCTTATCCTTGTTCCTGCTCATATGAAAAAGAAGAGAATAGAAAAGAAAATATGGAATCCTCTATGTCTACAGTATAGAGATTCCTTTATGTGAGTAGAAAAAGAGGAGAATAGAAGAAGGAAAAGAGAAAGATTCGAAGATTAATTAAAATAAAATAAAAATATTTTTGTTTTTATTTTAAATATTAATTAGAATTCAAAAATTAAATGAAATAAAGATAAAAATTAATGTTAAAATTCAAAAATTTTAAAAAGAAAAACGAAATTAAATTAAATTTTAAAACAATTAGTTAATTAAAAAGGAATTTTGAAAAAGGGGTTAGTAATTTTCGAAAACTGGAGAGAGAGAAGTAGTTAGGTAGTTTTGAAAAAGATAAGAATCAAACAAAAAGATAAGATTAATTGAAAAAGATTTGAAAATCAATTTTGAAAAGATGAGAAGTTAGAAGAGATTTTGAAAATTGATTTTTGAAAAAGATATGATTGAAATGATTGAAATTATTTTGAAAAAGATTTGATTGAGAAGATATGATTGCAATTTATTTAAAAAAAAAAAGATATGATTGAAAAGATATGATTGAAGAAGAAATTAAAAAGATTTGATTTTGATAAAGATTTTGAAATAAGTAATCAAAAAGATATGATTGAAAATTAAAAAGATATGATTTTGAAAAGTAAAGTTGATTACTTGACTAACAAGAAACAAAAAGATATGATTTTAAAATTTAAAGATTGAACCTTTCTTAATAGGCAAGTAACAACTTGAAATTTTTGAATCTAAAAATTAAATGTTAGTGAGATTTTCGAAAATATGAAGTAAGAATAGGAAAAAGATTTTGAAAATCAAAATTCTTTTTTTAAAATTTCGAAAAATATATATAAAAATAAATGAAAAAAATTTGATTTTTGAAACATATTTGAAAAGATAGAATTTTGAAATTGAAATTTATGAGTAAAACAAGGAAAGATATATTTTTGATTTTTGAATTTTTAATGATGAGAGAGAAAAATACTAAATTGAAACAAAACATAAAAATTATGAATCAAAGCAACTAATGCATGCAAGAACACTATGAATGTCAAGATGAACACCAAGAACACTTTGAATGTCAAGATGAACACCAAAAACTTATTTTTGAAAATTTTTAAGAAATGAAAAATATGCAAAACACCAAACTTAGAAATTTTCAATAATTAGACACTAACAAATCAAAAATGCATATGAAAAATAAGAAAAGACACAAAACATAAAAATGCAAAGATCAAACAAAGCAAATCATCAAGAACAACTTGAAGATTATGAAGAACAAATGCATGAGTTTTCAAAAATTTAAGAAAAGTTAAAAGCATGCAATTGACATCAAACTTACAATTAGACACTAGACTAAAACAAGAAACATAAAATTATTTTTAATTTTATGATTTTATAATTTTTTTTTGGATTTTTCGAAAATTATTTTGGGAAAAACGAAAAAGAAGAAAAAAAATTTTTTTTTTGTATTTTTCAAAATAAGAAATAAAAAGCTTAAAATTAAAATAAAATTACCTAATCTGAGCAACAAGATGAACCGTCAGTTGTCCAAACTCAAACAATCCCCGGCAACGGCGCCAAAAACTTGGTGCACGAAATTGTGATCATCAACAATGGCGCCAAAGACTTGGTGCTCTCAAATGTGAATCACACTTTGTCACAACTTCGCACAACTAACCAGCAAGTGCACTGGGTCGTCCAAGTAATAAACCTTACGTGAGTAAGGGTCGATCCCAAGGAGATTGTCGGCCTAAAGCAAGCTATGGTCACCTTGTAAATCTCAGTCAGGCAGATTCAAATGGTTTTAGAGATTTGATAATTAAAAGATAAATAAAACGTAAAATAAAGATAGAGATACTTATGTAATTCATTGGTGAGAATTTCAGATAAGCGTATAGAGATGCTTTTGTTCCTCCTGAACCTCTGCTTTCCTGCTGTCTTCATTCAATCCTTCATACTCCTTTCCATGGCAAGCTTTATGTTGGGCATCACCGTTGTCAATGGCTACATCCCGTCCTCTCTGTGAAAATGGTCCAATGCGCTGTCACTGCATGGCTAATCATCTGTCGGTTCTTGATCATACTGGAATAGGATTTACTTTCCTTTTATGTCTGTCACTACGCCTAGCACTCGCGAGTTTAAAGCTCGTCACAGCCATCCCTTCCCAGATCCTACTCGGAATACCACAGACAAGGTTTAGACTTTCCGGATCTCAGGAATGGCCATCCATGGGTTCTAACTTATACCACGAAGATTCTAATATCTCGGACTCGGTCCCCTGTATTAGATATCTAAGAGATACTCATTCTGTCTCGTCTTCATGTAGAACAGAAGTGGTTGTCAGACACACGTTCATAGGTGAGAATGGTGATGAGCATCACATAATCATCACATTCATCATGTTCTTGGGTGCGAATGAATATCTTAGAATAGGAATAAGCTTGAATTGTATAGAAAAACAATAGTACTTTGCATTAATACTCAAGGAACAGCAGAGCTCCACACCTTAATCTATGGTGTGTAGAAACTCTACCGTTGAAAATACATAAGTGATAATGGAGTTCATTGGTCTCGGCCCCAGAGGGGAACCGGAGTAACCAAGACCTCAAATACAATAATAAAGAGTCCTATTTATACTAAACTAGTTACTAAGGTTTACAGAAATGAGTAAATGATACAGAAATCCACTTCCGGGGCCCACTTGGTGTGTGCTTGGGCTGAGCATTGAGCTTTACACGTGTAGAGGCTTCTCTTGGAGTTGAACGCCAGTTTGTAACCTGTTTCTGGCGTTTAACTCCACTTTGCAACCTGTTTTTGGCGTTTAACTCCAGAATGCAACATGGAACTGGCATTGAACGCCAGTTTGCGTCATCTAAACTCGAGCAAAATATAGACTATTATATATTTCTGGAAAGCCCTGGATGTCTACTTTCCAACGCAATTAAGAGCGCGTCATTTGGAGTTCTGTAGCTCCAGAAAATCCACTTTGAGTGCAGGGAGGTTAGAACCCAGCAGCATCTACAGTCCTTCTTCAACCTCTGAGTCTGATTTTTGCTCAAGTCCCTCAATTTCAGTCAGAAATTACTTGAAATCATAGAAAAACACACAAACTCATAGTAAAGTCCAGAAATGTGATTTTTATTTAAAAACTAATAAAAATATATTAAAAACGAACTAAATCATACTAAAAACTATGTAAAAACAATGCCAAAATGCGTATAAATTATCCGCTCATCATCTATGGTCATTAATGTTAACCCACATGGATAAGCATTTGATCATTTCACATAAAAAGCAATGCATGTACTGCCGCTAGTGACACCAAACAGATTCTAAAATTGAAAGGTTAAGGTTGGTTTGGTATTTAAGCAAATGGAAATGAGCAGTATGTCCATGTTGTTGCAAATGAGCATGCTATGCACTTGCAAGATGCATCAAACTGAATAAGTTTCAGCTTGTAATTGCAGTTTGATGTGTCAGTATGAATAATCAAGTAAGTGCTCAGCTAACAGTGCATTTAATGGAATCTAATATGCATAAGAGCAGAATACCAGCAGAAGTGACCAAGCTATAAGTTTCAGGTTCACAATGGTGTTCAAGCAGAAATGCAGAGTGCACAAACAATTCCATATCAGGTAGCAGTTATATTTAACAGAATGTGTTGCACAAGCATGAAGTAAGAATGCAGAATGGAAAGAAAACCAAAAAAAAAACTATGGTGATCAATCATAGAAAGTTAGTCAAAAATCCCATTCAAGCATTTCAATAAGCATAGAATGTGCAAAATTCAGCAGCAGCAAGCATAGCTCAATACACATGGCAGCAGTAAGCGTTCAAATAAGAACAGCAACATCATCCAGTCCAGAGAACAAATAAAAAAGACTCAGCCTGCATCACATATATTCAATCCAAAAAACAAAAGTCATCTATCCGAATACCACCTAGTAACTAGAACAGAAACTAAAAGCATTATTAAAAAGAGGCAGTAAAGTAAAGCAGAAAAGAAATGGAACAGGGGGAAGGGGAAACAGGGGTCAAACCTGCAATGTAGAGGAGAAGGGATTGGAGGAAGGTGAGGGCGGGACGGAGGGGAGTGCAGCGGCACAGGGAACCACTGCTGCTGGTGGTTGCTCGGTGGACAGAGAGGCGCGACCTAGGGTTGGCACGGAGCAGGGCAGCGCGAACAGGGAGAGGGGAAGAGCAATGTAGGAGGGAGAGAGAAGAAGAAAGAAAGAAGAGAGGAGAGAGAAGGAGTGTGCGGTGGCGATGACGGGGCGGTCGCCGGCGGTGGTTGGTTGTGGGATGGAGGGAGGTGAGGGATTGGGCGAGTGTGTGTTCAGGGAAGGAGAAGAAGGGGTTGGAGAGAAGTGAGGAGATGAAGCGCGAGCCCCTGATCTTTTTGAATTAACGTTCGAAAAGTGACCTGTGCAGACGCACAAGGTCGTGTGCGGACGCATACAGGGGAGAAAGAAGGGGTATGCGCACGCACAAAGTCGTGCGAGCGCTGCGAAAAGGAGGTGAAACGCAACCTGTGCGGGTGCACAAAGAGTGTGCGGACCCACAGAAGAGGGAAAAGTTTGGGTGCATACACACAGCTTATGCGTGCGCTGCGACCAAGGGGTGTTGTTCAAGCTGCGCGAGCGCACAGAGGGTGTGCGTTCGCACAACGGATTTTTTTTAGGATGGATGTGTGTGACCGCACGCATGGTGTGCGGACGCACAAAAGAATGAAAAGAGAGGGGGTGTGCACACGCACAAGCCTTGCGTGTGCTGCGAACAGAGGAGGCTTTTGGGGGTGTGCATGCACACACGGCTGTGCGGATGCATAGGGATAGAAAATAGGGGCGCTGTGCGCGCGCACAGGTCTGTGCGGACGCACAGATCTCTGTTCCTGCAACAAAAATTTTGGCTTTAAGGCATCAAACTTGACATCCCAAATAGGTTTTCAAGTTCCAAAACATCACAAAAATCCCAAAAACACCTTATTTTACTAAAACCACTCAACAAACATCAAAATAAAACAACCAACCAAGCAAACTAACCCATTATTCATGAAACAAAAGCTAAAAGAGAGAAGGTTAGAAGGATATTTCCATGGTGGGGTGTCTCCCACCTAGCACTTTGGTTTATAGTCCTAAGTTGGACTTGGTGAGGAGATCCTTGCTAGGGCGGTTTATGCTTCCACTCCTCCTTGAATCTCCAACCAAGTTTGCTATTGATTCGACCTCCGGGGTCCCAATTAAAATGCATCAAACTCATAAGAGACTTCAAGCTAGTAGCGAGGATCCTTAAGTATTGATTCTTGAAATTAATGCCCGGATCCCATACTTGAGTTCCTCTATCACTATTGATATGCTTGTGCACTCTCCGAAATCCACTAAAGTGACTCTTGCACCAAAATTGAGCTCCAAATGTTGGATTGGCTCTGTTGATGAACTTCCCATTTCTTAGCCAATCAACATTCTTCTCTTCACCAACCACTACTCCAAGAAAGGTTTGAAGTTGGCCATCCGTTTCTAAAATGACATATTGATGTGGGTGATAAACCACTATTTCATGGTTTATCTTGTGCTCAATTGAGTGGTTTTTATCAACTCTTTACACACTTATTCATACTATTTGCATGGTTTTACATTTGCCTTCCTAATTATGTGCTTTGATTGAAAACATGCTTCTTTGGCCTTTATATTACTAATATTAATCCTCTCTTATCACCATTAGATGCCTTGATATGTGTGTTAAGTGATTTCAGAGATTACAGGGCAGGAATGGCTCAGAGGATGGAAAGAAAGCATGCAAAAGTGGAAGGAATACAAGAAGTTGGAGAAACTGCTAAGCTATCCAGCCTGACCTCTTCGCACTCAAACGGCTATAACTTTAGCTACAAAGGTCCAAACGACGCAGTTCCAGTTGCATTGGAAAGCTAACGTCCGGGGCTTCAATTTGATATATAATATGCCATAGTTTCCCTGAAGCTATGCGACGCGACCGTGTGCTCTATGCGGCCGCGTCGCAGTGACAAAAATCAGTGTGTTTAAATTCGCAACCAGCAATTTCTGGGCTGTTTCTGACCCAGTTTGCGGCTCAGAAAACACAGATTAGAGGATATAAAGTGGGGGAATGCATCTATTCATGAACACGCTTTCACATTCACAATTTTAGGAGTAGATGTAGTTTTTAGAGAGAGAGGTTCTCTCCTCTCTCTTAGGATTAGGATTTAGGACTTCTCTTAGTTTTAGAAGTGACTCTCAATCCCAGGTTCTTTATTTTTATTTATTTTCCCAATTTAATTCATGAACTCTTCCATGTTACATATGATTTTCTTTGAATTAATATTATTTGAGGTATTTCAGTTATTATTGCTTTCTTTTATTTACATGATTATTGCTTCCCATATGAAGGCATTTTTATTCCAGTAGATTTACTTTTTCCCTTTTGGTTTTGGTTAAGAAATCAGTAACTCAGGAGTTATCCAATTGAACAGCATAATTGATAATTTTTATCTTGCCAATTGAATTGAACTTCAATAATCCCAATCTTTTCTTAGGAAATAAATAGGATTCGAAGATCAAACCAATTTGTCCCTTGACTTTCCTTTGCTTTAGTAAAGGTTAACTAAGTGGAATTAAGATTCAACTTTCATTATTATTGATAAGGATAACTAGGATAGGACCTCTAATTTCTTATACCTTGCCAAGAGTTTATTTTACAGTTATTATTATTTTATTTTACTTGTCATTCAACATACTTTTTACCTTGATCCAAAACCCCAATTTACAACTCATAATCAATAATAAGAACATACCTCCCTGCAATTCCTTGAGAAGACGACCCAAGGTTTAAATACTTGGTTATTAATTTTAAAGGGGTTTGTTACTTGTGACAACCAAAACGTTTACACAAAAGGGATTTTTGTTGGTTTAGAGACTATATCTACAACGCGGCTGTTTTTATGACATTTTTTACTAGCAAAAATCCTTAACGTCAAAATGGCGCCGTTGCCGGGGAATTACAAACGTGTGCCTTATTATTGGTTATTGTAAATATTTGCTTTTTGATTTGTTTTTTTATTTTTATTTTTATTTTTTTTTTGCTTTTTCATAAATTAAGAGGTTATTGGTTTTTATTTTAAAATTTTTATCTTATCTTATCTTATTTCAAAAAAATCAAATTTCAAAATTCAATTTTAAAAAATTTTCAAAATTCAAATTTAAAAATTTTCAAATTTCAAATTTCAAAAATTCAAATTTCAAAAATTTAAAAATTCAAAATTTCAAAATTTAATTTTCAAATTCAAAATTTAAATAACCTTTTAATTTAAATTTGTTTTTATTTTTGTTTTTAATTTTTATTTGCTACTATGAACTCTCACCCCTCTCGCTTCAAGTTTGATTCCAATGTTGTTGTTAGGAATGGACACTATAATGAGAACCGGCATCAAGGTTGGAAGAATCAAAGATGGGAGGAGCCACAAGGATTTAATCAACCCTCATGGCAACAACCACCTCCAATGGACTATCAACAACCATTCTGTGATGCATATCAAGGCAATGGCTATGGTGAGCGCTCTTTTAATTATCAACAACCACCACCATACGCCTATGAACCCCCTCCTCAACATAACTTTGGACCACCAAACTCACAAGCCCCTTTCCGCGATTCACCTCTATATGACCTTAACCCTCAACCACCATACCAACCACCTTATGAGCCATATGAACCATATATAGAACCACCCCAATTCCTACCCAACTACTCATAAGAACCACCACTTCAATATTCACCATCTCCATATCCATCAATCCAAGAGCACTATGATCCTATTCACCACTTACATGCCTAGTTTGGGATCCCGGAGGCCATTGGAATCACAAACATTGGTGGAGATTTTTGGATGAATACAAGCATAAGCCACCATAACAGGAAGCTCATCAAATGTCCAACTTAAGGACTTTAACTAAAAGTGCTAGGTGGGAGACAACCCACCATGGCATGATCGTTCCTTTTTCATTTTTAGTTAGTTTTATTTGTTTTCGAGTTTTATTTTATTTTATTGAACCTGGAGTTTTGCATCACATTCATATTAACACTGCATTCTGCATTTTTCATGCATTAAAAAAAAAAAAGAGAGAATCGCACGTGACGCGACCGCGTCACCCACGCGTCCGCGTCACCAGTGCATTGGGAAGAAAGAAAATTGAACAGAGAGTCACGCGAGAGCGTGGCTCGAGGCGTGCCAATGGCACAAATTACCCCACGCGACCGCGTCATATGGGAATAATGGCCTCCCACACGACCGCGTGCCCCACGCGGCCGCGTGACCAAGATTTCGACGTAATAATGGTGCACAGCCGAAAGTTGTGCTAGAGTGGTGCTGGACTGGCGCTGGACGCGCAGTCCATCTCACGCGACCGCGTGCCCCACGCGGCCGCGTCATATCCTTCTGAAAGCCCACTCATGCGATCGCATGCCCCACGTGATCGCGTCACCCAATATTTGGCAACTAATGATTTTGAACAGAGAGTTGTGCGAGTGCGAGGCTACCCTCGCGCCAGTAGCATAAAACGGGTCACGCGACCGCATGACTGACGTGACCGCGTCAATCAGTTTAAGCGCAAGTCGCGCGACCGCGTGCCCCACGCGACCGCGTCGCTTGCACCGCACAGCTTATCCTAATTTGCCAAATATCTTATCTTTTCTTCTCCAAATCCTTATTTTTCTTAACTTTTCTAATCCTAATTTCTTCTATCTTTTCTTCTTTCTTTCTTACTTTATTTCTTTCCCTTCTCATTCTTCTTATCTTTTATTTTATTTTATTTTATTTATTTACATACTTTCATTCATTGCATTTTAATTTTGTGCATGTTTTTATTTTTTTTCATTGGTGTTAAAAAATTTTCTTATTCAACTGTTACATCTTTTCTTGAATTACTTTGGTGCTTTGTAACTTGTTTTACACTGTGGGATGATATTAATTATCTGCCAATGCCAATCTTTTATGATACTTGCACTTCATTTGCATTGACATGAACTTACATTGTCTTTCATTACCCACTCTCTCCTCCCATTGTTGCAAATTTTTGCACTCTTGATCTGCCATGTACTTCTACTGTTTTCTCACTTGCATGTTGTAGCTACCATGTAATTGAGACCCTTATTATCTGGCATTAACACCCATATTTTATTTACTTTCTATCTTTATTTTGGGTTACTTTTCTTCTTTTCCCTCTTCTTTCAGGATGGCCACCACAAAGGGAGAGGAAAAGCTTCTTAATGGGAGAGACAAACAAGTTCCTACGCATATTCCTTGATGAGAAAAGCATCAGTTGAAGCAACCCGTCCACTTGCACGTCTTAGCATGCACCGAGGACGGTGCAATCTTTTAGTGTGGGGAGGTCGATACCGATCTCCATAGGTTAGTACTTTCCTGTCTCAACACCAATGTTTAAATTTTCTTTGTAATTAGTTGTTGCATTTGCATGTTTGTTTGATTTTGTGCATATTTTACCACTTGGTTGAAAATAATATTTTCTTTTTCAAGAAACCTTTTAGAACATTTCACTAATTTGAATAAAATTTAATGTTACACTTGTTTGAAGAGATATTATACTGGAACATGATTTTTGAGCTAAAGAACACACAACCTGTGAGATTTTGAGCTTATTTACATGGTTACATTATTTAACCATAAATATTTTATTCCTGTGTGTTCCCTTCTCTATGATTGTAATCTATATTTTGTTCCAATCTATATGTCCATTATTTAGTGTATTTACATGCTTGCATATGATTGAGGCCATTATTTGATTTTAGCTCAGTTATCCCAAATAAGCCTACCTTTTAAATCACCCTTGTCAGCCACTTTGAGCCTTTTAATCCTCTCTTGTTCTGTATTTTACTACATCACTAGCCTTAAAGTAGAAAAATAATTAAATATCCCAATTGAATCTTTGGTTAGCTTAAGATAGGGATTGTCCATCAACTAAGTGTGGGGAAATTGTGGGAACATGGGTTAAGAAGGGAATGTATCATGTTTCTAATTTATTTGAATATTGGGAATTTGGGAACCTACTCATGAAAAAAAAAACCAAAATAGAAAAATAATGGAGAATCCATATGCATTGATAAGTTATGTTTGCTTTTATGATTCAAAAAAAAAAGAGAAAAAGAGAAAAAGAAAAAAGATATATATATAATATAAATAAATAAATAAGGGGACAAAATTACCCCAATGTTAAGTCAATGAAAAATCAATGCACATGTGATAAATTAAAAAGAAAATGTTGATACATGAGTATATGATGTAAAAGTGGGAATTTTGGGCTGCTAAGCATGAATTAGAATTATATAGAGTATATGTATCTTAGGTGAAAGCTTAGGTTAATTAAAGATTCAATTTATAAAGCTCACTTAGCCATATACATATACCCTTACCCTTACCTTAGCCCCATTACAACCTTGAAAAGACCTCATGATGTTTGCATTGGTATATTAAATATTGTTGATTGGTTAGATGAAGAACAAAGTTTAGAAAGCATGATTAGAGAAGAGTAGAGTGATTGACCCTAGACACTTGAGAGTTAGAGTGATATACACTACCAGTAAAGGTTCGATGCTCAATTCCTTGTTCCCTGCTTTCATGAGCTCTCTTCTTACAAGTTTACTTGCTTTTTATTGTATGATTTGAATTAGTGAAATCTGATTTATGTTTGTCTTGAAAAGCTTATCTACTTTTAACCAAGTAGGTAGAAACATTTTGTATGTAGTTGCATTCATATAGATAGGTTGCATTTCATATTAATTTACCATTCCTCTTCATCTTTATAGCTTCTCTTGAGCTTAGAAAGAGGACATGCTATTGTTTAACTGTGGGGAGGTTGATAAACCACTATTTCATGGTTTATCTTGTGCTCAATTGAGTGGTTTTTATCAACTCTTTACCCACTTATTCATACTATTTGCATGGTTTTACATTTGCCTTCCTAATTATGTGCTTTGATTGAAAACATGCTTCTTTGGCCTTTATATTACTAATATTAATCCTCTCTTATCACCATTAGATGCCTTGATATGTGTGTTAAGTGATTTCAGAGATTACAGGGCAGGAATGGCTCAGAGGATGGAAAGGAAGCATGCAAAAGTGGAAGGAATACAAGAAGTTGGAGAAACTGCTAAGCTGTCCAGCCTGACCTCTTTGCACTCAAACGGCTATAACTTTAGCTACAAAGGTCCAAACGACACGGTATCAGTTGCATTGGAAAGCTAACGTCCGGGGCTTTGATTTGATATATAATATGCCATAGTTTCCCTGACGCTAGGTGACGCGACCGCATGCTCCATGCGACCACGTCGCAGTGACAAAAATCAGCGTGTTTGAATTCGCAATCAGCGAATTCTGGGCTATTTCTGACCCAGTTTGCAGCCCAGAAAACACAGATTAGAGGCTATAAAGTGAGGAATGCATCCATTCATGAACACGCTTTCACATTCACAATTTTAGGAGTAGATGTAGTTTTTAGAGAGAGAGGTTCTCTCCTCTCTCTTAGGATTAGGATTTAGGACTTCTCTTAGTTTTAGGAGTGACTCTCAATCCCAGGTTCTTTATTTTTATTTATTTTCCCAATTTAATTCATGAACTCTTCCATGTTACATATGATTTTCTTTGAATTAATATTATTTGAGGTATTTCAGTTATTATTGCTTTCTTTTATTTACATGATTATTGCTTCCCATATGAAGGCATTTTTATTCCAGTAGATTTACTTTTTCCCTTTTGGTTTTGGTTAAGAAATCAGTAACTCAGGAGTTATCCAATTCAACAGCATAATTGATAATTGTTATCTTGCCAATTGAATTGAATTTCAATAATCCCAATCTTTTCTTAGGAAATAAATAGGATTCGAAGATCAAACCAATTTGTCCCTTGGCTTTCCTTTGCTTTAGTAAAAGTTAACTAAGTGGAATTAAGATTCAACTTTCATTATTATTGATAAGGATAACTAGGATAGGACCTCTAATTTCTTATACCTTGCCAAGAGTTTATTTTACAGTTATTATTATTTTCTTTTACTTGTCATTCAACATACTTTTTACCTTGATCCAAAACCCCAATTTACAACTCATAATCAATAATAAGAACATACCTCCCTGCAATTCCTTGAGAAGACGACCCGAGGTTTAAATACTCGGTTATCAATTTTAAAGGGGTTTGTTACTTGTGACAACCAAAACGTTTGCACGAAAGGGATTTTTGTTGGTTTAGAGACTATATCTACAACGCGACTGTTTTTATGACATTCTTTACTGGCAAAAATCCTTAACGTCAGTGGGTCTAGAAATCTTGTTAGAGAAGTCTTCGCCCGCTCAATTTGTTCTTGCACAACTATCTCCACCTCTTGGCAACTAATATTTTTTTCAATCTCTTTTGAATCTTCTTCATCATCACTCAAGTCAAAAATTGGAGGTTGTGTGAAGTCCACATCAACATCTCCTTCCAAATCCATTAATGGAGGTTCATGAAGGTCATAGAAGGAATTACCCAAGTTGTACAAAAAATCTTGAATGATGGAATCCTCTCGATCAATTCCTATCCACTCTTTATTTATGTCCTCTCGCACTTCATGTGGTGACTTGCCATCTTCTACTTGATTTTGCAATTCTTCTTCCACTCCACACTTTTCACTTGGTCCCACACATTCATCCACTAGAGTTTTTTGCTTGTGGCATGAACGCAATGAAGCTAAATGACCCAAAGCCTTGGCTAAGGTAGACATGACTTGCTCTTGCTTCTTCCAGAACTCTTGTTGTTCTTGAATGAGTATGAAAAATACTTCTTGTGTGCCTTGATCCATATACGAAGATGAGGATTGAGGTAATGAAGGTTGACAATCAAACTCATGAGGGTAAGGGTTTTGTATGCAGTGAGGGTGTGGTGTGTAAGCTTGGTGACTATAAAGGTAAGTCTTTGGGTTCCATTGGGGTGCATTGTGGCAATGGTGTGAAGAAGTCATTAAGAGAATATAAACAAAATCTACCAACAAAAACAAACAAACAACCAAAAAGAGCTATTTACACTAATAACATATTCACAACAACCAAAAGATATAACACCATTTGTAATCCACGGCAACGGCGCCAAATTTGATATAGGATTATAGTACACGAAATCGTGATCGCACATTTTTCACACAACTCCATGCAGCTGACCAGCAAGTGCACTGGGTCGTCCAAGTAATACCTTACGTGAGTAAGGGTCGATCCCACGGAGATTGTCGGCTTGAAGCAAGCTATGGTCATCCTTGTAAATCTCAGTCAGGCAGATTCAAATGGTTATGGGATTTTGATAATTAAAATATAATTAAAACAGAAAATAAGATAGAATTACTTATGTAATTCATTGGTAGGATTTCAGATAAGCGTATGGAGATGCTTATTGCTTCTGAACCTCTGCTTTCCTATTGCCTTCATCCACTCATGCGTACTCTCTTCCATGGCAAGCTGTATGTTAGGGGATCACCATTGTCACTGGCTACTGTCCGTCCTCTCAATGAAAATGGTCTAAATGTGCTATCACCGCACGGCTAATCATCTGTCAATTCTCACTCATGTTGGAATAGGATCCATTGATCCTTTTGCGCCTGTCACTACGCCCAACACTTGTGAGTTTGAAGCTCGTCACAATCATCCCATCCCAGATCCTACTCGGAATACCACAGACAAGGTTTAGACTTTCCGAATCTCAAGAATGGCCGCCAATAATTCTAGCCTATACCACGAAGGTTCTAATCTTAGATTAGAAACCCAAAAGATATGCATTCAAGCTCGTTTTCATGTAGAACGGAAGTGGTTGTCAGGCACACGTTCATAGGTGAGAATGGTGATGAGTGTCACATAATCATCACATTCATCATGTTTTTGTGTGCGAATGAATATCTTAGAACAAGAATAAGCTTGAATTGGATAGAAAGTAGTAGTAATTGCATTAATTCATGAAGAACAGCAGAGCTCCACACCTTGATCTATGGGGTGTAGAAACTCCACCGTTGAAAATACATAAGTGATAATGGTGTTCATTGGCTTCGGCCCCAGAGGGGGAACCAGAATAACCAAGACTCAAATACAATAGTAAAAGGTCCTATTTATAGAAAACTAGTAACCTAGGGTTTACAAAAATAAGTAAATGATGCAGAAATCCACTTCTGGGCCGACTTGGTGTGTGCTTGGGCTGAGCATTGAAGCTTTCACATGTAGAGGCTTTTCTTAGAGTTAAACTCCAGCTTTGGTGCCAGTTTGGGGGTTTAACTCCAGCTTTTATGCCAGTTCTGGCCAGAATAGGGTAGAAAGTTGGCGTTTAAACGCCAGTTTGCATTATCAAAACTCGGGCAAAGTATAAACTATTATATATTGATGGAAAGCTCAGGATGTCTACTTTCCAACGCAATTGAGAGCGCACCAATTGGACTTCTGTAGCTCTAGAAAATCCACTTCGAGTGCAAGGAGGTTAGAATCCAACAGCATCTGCAGTCCTTTTTCAGCCTCTGAATCAGATTTTTGCTCAGGTCCCTCAATTTCAGCCAAAAAATACCTGGAATCACAGAAAAAACACACAAACTCATAGTAAAGTCGATAAATGTGATTTTTATTTAAAAACTAATAAAAATATAATAAAAAGTAACTAAAACATACTAAAAACTACCTAAAAACAATGCCAAAAAGCGTATAAATTATCCGCTCATCACAACACCAAACTTAAATTGTTGCTTGTCCCCAAGCAACTAAAAACAAAATAGGATAAGAAGAAGAGAATATACAATAAATTCCAAAAACATTTATGAAGATTAGTCTCAATTAGATGAGCGGGGCTGTTAGCTTTTTGCTTTTGAACAGTTTTGGCATCTCACTTTATCCTTTGAAGTTCAGAATGATTGGCATCTATAGGAACTCAGAATTCGGATAGTGTTATTGATTCTCCTAGTTTAGTATGTTGATTCTTGAACACAATTACTTTATGAGTCTTGGCTGTGACCCTAAGCATTTTGTTTTCCAGTATTACCACCAGATACATAAATGCCACAGACACATAACTGGGTGAACCTTTTCAGATTGTGACTCAGCTTTGCTAGAGTCCCCAGTTAGAGGTGTCCAGAGCTCTTAAGCACACTCTTTTTACTTTGGACCACGATTTTAACCGCTCAGTCTCAAGTTTTCACTTGACACATTCACGCCACAAGCACATGGTTAGGGACAGCTTGGTTTAGCCACTTAGGCCAGGATTTTCTTCCTTTAGACCCCCGTATCCATTAATGCTCAAAGCCTTGGATCCTCTTTTTACCCTTGCCTTTTGGTTTAAAGGGTTACTGGCTTTTTCTGCTTGCTTGTTCTTTTTCTTTCTTTTTCTTTTGTTTTTTCGCCATTTTCTTTTTTTTTCGCAAGCTTTTCACTACCTTTTCTTGGTTCAAGAATCAATTTTATAATTTTTCAGATTATCAATAACATTTCTCCTTTTCCATCATTCTTTCAAGAGACAACAATTTTAATACTCATAAACAACAAATTCAAAACTATGCACTGCTCAAGCATTCATTCAGAAAACAAAAAGTATTGCCACCACATCAAAATAATTAAACTATTTTAAAATTCGAAATTCATGTACTTCTTTTTCTTTTTCAGAAAACATTTTTTTTTCATTTAAGAAAGGTGATGGATTCATAGGACATTCATAGCTTTAAGGCATAGACACTTAGACACTAATGATCATGTAATAAGACACAAACATAATTAAAACATAAAGCATAGGGAATGAAAAATAGAAAAATAAGAGCAATGAGATTAAAGAACGGGTCCACCTTAGTGATGGCGGCTAGTTCTTCCTTTTGAAGATCCAATGGAATGCTTGAGCTCCTCTATATCTCTTCCTTGCCTTTGTTGCTCCTCCCTCATGGCTCTTTGGTCTTCTCTAATTTCATGAAGGAGGATGGAATGCTCTTGGTGCTCCACCCTTAGTTGTCCCATGTTGGAACTTAATTCTCCTAGGGAGGTGTTAATTTGCTACCAATAATTTTGTGGAGGGAAGTGCATCCCTTGAGGTATCTCAGGGATTTCATGATGAGGAATTTCCTCATGCTCTTGTTGGTGTTAAACGCCAGGTTGCTGCCCATTTCTAGCATTTAACCCCAGCTTTTCTTCTCTTTTTGGCATTTAAACGCTAGCTTGTTGCCCTTTTCTGGCGTTAAACGCCAGTCTGGTGCCCTTTTCTGGCATTAAACGCCTAGAATGGTGCCAGACTGGGCGTTTAACGCCCATTCTGCTACCCTTACTGGCGTTTAAACGCCAATAAGATCGTCCTCCAGGGTGTGCTATTTTTGATGCTATTTTTCATTCTGTTTTTGCTTTTTCAGTGGTTTTTGTGACTTCACATGATAATCAACCTAAAGAAAACATAGAATAACAATAGAAAATAGAAATTTAACATAGATAAGTAAAGATTGGGTTGCCTCCCAACAAGTACTTCTTTAATGTCAATAGCTTGACAGTGGGCTCTCATGGAGTCTCACAGATACTTAGAGCATGATAATAGCCTCCCAACACCAAACTTAGAGTTTGAATGTGGGGGCTCTATTTGACTCTGCATTGAGAGAAGCTTGTGATGCTTCTTCTCCATGTGTGCATAAGGAGATCCTTGAGCCTTAAACACAAGGCAGGCCTCATTCACTTGAATGACCAGCTCTCCTCTGTCAACATCAATCACAACTTTTGCTGTGGCTAGGAAGGGTCTGCCAAGGATGATGGATTCATCCATACTCTTCCCAATGTCTAGGATTATAAAGTCAGCAGGGATGTAGAGGCCTTCAACCTTTACCAAGACATCCTCTACAAGTCCATAAGCCTGTTTCCTTGAATTGTCTGCCATCTCTAGTGAGATTTTTACAGCTTTCACCTCAAGGATCCCTAGTTTCTCCATTACAGAGAGGGGCATGAGGTTTATACTTGACCCTAGGTCACACAGAGCCTTTTCAAAGGTCATGGTGCCTATGGTACAGGGTATGAAGAATTTTTCGAGATCCGGTTTCTTCTGAGGTAATTTCTGCCTAACCAAGGTACTTAGTTCATTGACGAGCAATAGAGGTTCATCCTCCCAAGTCTCATTACCAAATAACTTGGCATTCAGCTTCATGATTGCTCCAAGGTACTTAGCAACTTGCTCTTCAGCAATATCTTCATCCTCTTCAAAGGAAGAATACTCATCAGAGCTTATAAATGGCAGAAGTAAATTCAATGGAATCTCTATGGTCTCTGTGTGAGCCTCAGATTCCTCTGGTTCCTCATTAGGGAACTCCTTGGAGGCCAGTAGACATCCATTGAGTTCTTCCTCAGTGAAAATTACTACCTTTCCCTCCTCTATGCATTCGGCCATGTGGGACGTGTTTTTTGCCTTGTACTCTCTCTTGGGGTTTTCTTCTGTATTGCTTGGGAGAGTGTTAGGAGGAGTTTCAGTAATTTTTTTACTCAACTGACCCACTTGTGCCTCCAGATTTCTAATGGAGGACCTTATTTTAGTCATGAAACTGAGAGTAGCCTTAGATAGATCAGAGACTATGTTTGCTAAGTTAGGACGACTCTGCTCAGAGTTCTCTGTCTGTTGCTGAGAAGATGATGGAAAAGGTTTGCTATTGCCAAACCTATTTCTTCCACCATTATTAATGAAGCCTTAATTAGGTTTCTGTTGATCCTTCCATGAGAGATTAGGATGATTTCTCCATAAAAGATTGTAGGTGTTTCCATAGGTTTCTCCCATGTAATTCACCTCTTCCATTGCAGGGTTCTCAGGATCATAAGCTTCTTCTTCAGAAGATGCTTCTTTACTACTGCCTGTTGCTGCTTGTAATCGAGACAGACTCTGAGAAATTATGTTGACTTGCTGAGTCAATATTTTATTCTGAGCCAATATGGCATTCAGAGTATCAACCTCAAGAACTCCTTTCTTCTGAGTTGTCCCATTATTCACAGGATTTCTTTCAGAAGTGTACATGAACTGGTTATTTGCAACAATTTCAATGAGTTCCTGGGCTTCTTCAGGTGTCTTCTTCAGATGAAGAGATCCACCAGCAGAGTTTTCCAATGACATCTTGGACAGTTCAGACAGACTATCATAGAATATACATATGATGCTCCATTCTGAAAGCATGTCAGAAGGACACCTTCTGATCAATTGCTTGTATCTTTTCCAAGCTTCATAGAGGGATTTGCCTTCCTTCTGTCTGAAGGTCTGGACTTCCACTCCAAGCTTACTCAATTTTTGAGGTGGAAAGAACTTTTCCAAGAAGGCATTGACCAGCTTTTCCCAAGAGTTCAGGCTTTTTTTAGGTTGTGAGTCCAACCATGTCCTAGCTCTGTCTCTTACAGCAAAAGGGAAGAGCATAAGTCTGTAGACCTCAGGGTCAACCCCATGGGTCTTAACAGTGTCACAGATTTGCAAGAATTCAGCTAAAAACTGATGAGGATCTTCCAATGGAAGTCTATGATACTTGCAATTCTGCTGCATTAGAGAAACTAATTGAGGTTTAAGATCAAAGTTGTTTGCTTCAATTGTAGGGATTGAGATGCTTCTTCCACAGAAGTTAGAAGAAGGTGCAATGAAGTCACCAAGCATCTTCCTTACATCTCCACCATTGTTGTTGGGTTCGGCCATGTTTGTTTTGTCTGCTTCCTTTTTGAAAATTTTTGTCAGGTCCTCTCCAGAGAGTTGTACTTTAGCTTCTCTTAGCTTTCTCTTCAAGGTCCTTTCAGGTTCAGGGTCAGCTTCAACAAGAATACCTTTGTCCTTGTTCCTGCTCATATGAAAGAGAAAAGAATAAGAAAGTATGGAATCCTCTATGTCACAGTATAGAGATTTCTTGAGGTGTCAGAGGAAAAGAAGAATAGAAGGATGAGGTAGAGATGAGAATTCAAACTTATAGAGAGGGACTGAGTCTGAATTGCTAAAAGAGGGGGAGTGTTAGTCTTAAATAGAAAAAGATGAGGAGGGAGAAGAATTTTTGAAAAAAAAATTAAAAAAAAAATTAAATTAATTAAAAGGAATTTCAAAAAAGTGGTTGATGGTTTTCGAAAATTAAAAGTGAGAAAGTGGTTAAGTGATTTTGAAAAGATTTTGAAATTAGCAATCAAAAAGATATGATTGAAAATTATTTTGAAAAAAATATGGTTAAGAAGATATGATTGAGAAGATATGACTGAAAAACAATTTAAGAAGATTTGATTTTGGAAATTAAAGTTGATTACTTGACTAACAAGAAACTAAAAGATATAACTTTTAAAAATTTAAAAATTGAACCTTTCTTAATAGGCAAGTAACAACTTGAGATTTTGAATCAATCATATTAAATATTAGCATTAATTTTGAAAATATAAAATAAAAATAAGAAAAAGATTTTGAAAATCATTTTGGAATTTTTGAAAATATTAAAAAAATTGAAAAAGATGTGATTTGAAAAAGATACGATGTGAAAAAGATTTGATTTTGAAAAATTTTGAAGATTTGAAAAACAATTGAATTGAAAACAAGATCTCCCCTCCTGTGCCATCCTGGCGTTAAACACCCAGAATGGTATCCATTATGGCGTTTAACGCCCAAAATACTACCCTTTTGGGCGTTTAACGCCCAGCCAGGTACCCTGGCTGGCGTTTAAACGCCAGTTTTCCTTCCTCACTGGGCGTTTTGAACGCCCAGCTTTTTCACTGTAATTCTTTTGCTGTATGTTCTGAATCTTCAATTCTCTGTATTATTGACTTGAAAAGACATACTTTTGAAAAAAATTTTGAATTTTTAATGATGATAAAGAAAAACAACAGAATGAACTAAACATGGAAAATCAAAATCAAAACAAATTATGTATGCAAGACACCAAACTTAGAAGTTTGTATACTAGGGACAATAACAATTTTGCAAATGCATATGAAAAACAATAAAGGACACCAAACAGGAGAGTTCAAAGATCAGAATAAAGAAAATCATCAAGAACAACTTGAAGATCAACAAAGAACATAATGCATAAGATTTCGAAAAATGCAAGAGAAAGAAAAACATGTAATTGACACTAAACTTAAAATCTGACACTAGACTCAAACAAGAAACACAAATTATTTTTTATTTTTATAATTTTATAAAAAAAATTTTGTATTTTTCAAAAATTATTTGGAAAAAGAAAATAGGAAATTCAAAGTTCTTAATGAGAACTCCAGGAATCATGCAATGTTAGTCTAAAACTCCGGTCCAGGAATTAGACCTGGCTTACTAGCCAGCCAAGCTTTCAGTGAAAGCTGCAGTCCAAAACACTAGACATGGCCAATGGCCAGCCAAGCTTTAGCAGATCATTACATTCAACAGCAAGATTGATAGAAATCAACAAGCTCTTGTGATGATAAGTTGAAACCTCGGTCCAAAAGATTAGACATGGCTTCACAGCCAGCCAGACTTCAACAGATCATCATGAAACTCTAGAATTCATTCTTAAAAATTATGAAATTTTTTTTTAGAAAATAAAATAAAAATTGAGAGCTTAAAATAAAACAAAATTACCTAATCTGAGCAACAAGATGAACCGTCAGTTGTCCAAACTCGAACAATCCCTGGCAACGGTGCCAAAAACTTGGTACACGAAATCGTGATCTCACACTTTTCACACAACTCCGTGCAGCTCACCAGCAAGTGCACTGGGTCGTCCAAGTAATACCTTACGTGAGTAAGGGTCGATCCCACGGAGATTGTCGGCTTGAAGCAAGCTATGGTCATCCTTGTAAATCTCAGTCAGGCGGATTCAAATGGTTATGGGATTTTGATAATTAAAATATAATTAAAACAGAAAATAAGATAGAAGTGCTTATGTAATTCATTGGTAGGATTTCAGATAAGCGTATGGAGATGCTTATTGCTTCTGAACCTCTGCTTTCCTATTGCCTTCATCCACTAATGCGTACTCCCTTCCATGGCAAGCTGTATGTTGGGGATCACCGTTATCAATGGCTACCGTCCGTCCTCTTAGTAAAAATGGTCCAAATACACTGTCACCGCACGGCTAATCATCTGTCGGTTCTCACTCATGTTGGAATAGGATCCATTGATCCTTTTGCGTCTGTCACTACGCCCAACACTCGTGAGTTTGAAGCTCGTCACAGTCATCCCATCCCAGATCCTACTCGGAATACCACAAACAAGGTTTAGACTTTCTGGATCTCAAGAATGGCCGCCAATAATTCTAGCCTATACCACGAAGGTTCTAATCTTAGATTAGAAACCTAAGAGATATGCATTCAAGCTCGTTTTCATGTAGAATGGAAGTGGTTGTCAAGCACACGTGCATAGGTGAGAATGGTGATGAGTGTCACATAATCATCACATTCATCATGTTCGGCTAAGGTAAGGATGAGGATATATGTATGGCCAAGTGAGCTGTAATATGAATCTTTGACTAACCTAAGCTCTTACCTAACACACACACACACACACACACATTCTATGTAACTTTAAAATCATGCATAGCTACCCATAATTCTCACTTTTGTATCACATACTCATGTACCCAATTTTTCTTTAATTTCCACCATATATGCGTTGATCTTTTATTTAACTTAGCATTGGGGTAATTTTGTCCCCTTAGTTATTTAATTACTTATTTATTTAATTTTTTTATTTTATATTTTTTTAACATAAAAATAAACATAACATATAAATGAACTTGTGTTTTTAATAAATATTTTTTTCTGGTCTCACATGAGTAGTTACCCAAATTCCCAATATTGTGTCAATAGAACACTGTGCACTTTCATCAACCCAAGTTCCCACAGTTTCTCACACTTAATTGATACACAATCTCTATCTTAAGCTAACCAAATATTCAATTGAGGTAATTAATTTTTTTCCACTTAAGGCTAGTGATGTGGTAAAATATAGAATAAAAGGGGATTAAAAGGCTCAAAGTGGCTAACAAAGGTGATTGAAAGGGTAGGCTTATTTGGGATAAGTGAGGTAATAATAAATGATGGCCTCAATCATGCACAAGCATGTAAATATACTAAACAATGGACATATAGAGTGGAATAAAATATAGATTACAATCATAGAGAAGAGGACACACAAGAATAAGATATTATGGTTAAATAATGTAACCATGTAATTAAGCTCAAATCTCACATGTTGTGTGTTCTTAGCTATAATTCATGTTCTAATTTACAGTCTTCAAATAAGTTTAACACAATTTTTCAAATTAAATTAGTGAAATTCTATAAAAAGGGTCTTGAAAAGAAACTCATTACTTTAACCAAGCAAAACATACATGCAAACAATTATTAACATGCAATCTATCCTATCTAACAAAAGAAAAAGTCAAATGTTGGTGTTAAGAGAGAGAAAAGTTACCTCCAGAAGTCAAGGACTGACTTCTCCACACTTAAAGCTTGGCACGGTCCTCCGTACCATCAGAAAAGAGCAAGGGAGGGCTGGAAGTGTCGCCTTCAGTGTCTGGTTTGCCTTGGCTGCCTGTGCTACTGGATGAGGGGGAGTTCGGGGTGTCTTTCTGTTCTAGAGGTGGGTGTATACCACCTATGAGGTCCTTCAGGTAGTTGTATCGGCGCTTGTTACGGCGCTCCATTTGCTCCATTTGCTGGTTTTGCCGGTCGAACCTCTCAAGGATCTGAAAGAACATCTAATGGATGGATGGTGCTTGTGGTGTGGATGATGGTGGAGTAGAAGAAGGAGGAATATCCAAAGATGGACTTGCAGGCCGGCTCGCAGAGGGAACTGGCGGCCTGATGTACTTCCCATTAGGGACATACTGGTCGGCTGTAGGGATCATGACCGTCGTGTCTCCTGCCCGAGTTGACACACCTGCTACTGAGACTAAATCTGAAACCAAGGCGAGGAAAGACAGGTTGCCCACTATTTGGACGTGTCCCATGGCATCTCGGATGTGTCGGGGCAGGTTGAGGGGTTGCTCCATCAGGATGCACCAGATGAGGACAACCATGTCTGCTGTGAAGGTCGACTCGTGAGTGCTCGAAAAGACATAGTGGGACATAATTTGTGCCCACACGCGAGTCTCCAAGGTGAGTGACTGGGCTGAGATGCTCTTGGGTTTTGAAAGATGCTGCCCGTAGATCCACTTGCTTTGGGCTATAACTCCAAGTACGCTATCCCAGTCAAACTGATACATCTAGTGCTTACGAGATGCTTCCTGATATGCATCCCATCCCTCAGGAATAGGTGGAAGGTCCAGTGCTCTCTGTATGGCACTCTCAGAGACAGGGACTTGCTGCTGACGGACAAAGATAGTCTGCAGAGTAGGCGAGTAGAAGTTTGAGTAGAATTCAACTACCCATGATAAGTTGGCCTTTCGCGGCTGTCTCTTTAAAAATCTCCACTGTCTCCTCTCTATTCGGGGCTCCAAAAAATCAACAAAGTGTGTTGGGACAATGAGTAGATGCTCATTGTTGTAGTTTCTCTCAGCTAGGATGGGAAACATCTGTTCGCAATAACGGTTAGCAAACCGTGTGGAGTCCCGGGCGGGAAAGGCTTTCTCGGATTCATCAACTTTAATAATCCTTTTCACCCGCTTCGTTGGTGGCTTATCACTGGTAGATGGAAGTGCTTTAGCTAGTGTTCTCTTGGTTCCCCTTCTAGCTGGTGGCATTTCAGTGGCCTTCTCTTTTCCTTTCTTGGTACCCATGTCTAAAGAAGAAAGAAAAGGAAGAATATTAAAGATAGAAAACTAAAGAACCGGAAGGGAGAAAAGTCCATGTGATAATGAATGCCAAGGGAAAGATGTTAGCTTAAATACATGGTAGCTACAACATGTAGGTAAGACATCAATGAAGAGCAATAAGGCAATTCATAATTAAATAGATGCAAGAGGTGAAAGCATGCAAGTACAAGGCATGAGAAGCATAACTCAAGCATCAAGTAATAAATGTTCCAATTAAAGAGCATTTGTAATGATGACAATTGTGAATAATAATCCCAAATACATGTGGGGTACAAGTGTTGTGAAAAAGAGGCATTCAAGTAAAAGAGTAAAATAAAATAGAGTTCAAGATGCCATAAGGGCTTTTTCACAAACACTTGGTGAGCAAGATAGAGTAGGAATGAAAATAATATAATCCAAATGTATATGAGAGCCAAATTAAAGGATCAATTGTCAAATTACTCCATATAATAACAACAAGCTTTAAGATAATAAGGTAATACCCAAATAAAACTCCAATACCAACATAAGAATGCATGAAAAAGAAAAAGAAAAAGAAAAAGAAAAAGAAAAAGGAACCATAAATAAGCAAACTAAAAGAAAGATAGAGAAGAAAGAAACATAAATAAATGCAATAATGAAAGAGTAAAAGGGGAAGAAGAAAAGAACCTTGATGAAGAAGAAGAAGAAGGAAAGAAGAAAGTGGTAGAAAGTAAGAAAGAATGAGGAAGAGGGAAGAAAGAAGAAAGAAGAAATAATTAGGATTGAAAAGAATTAGGATTGGAGAAGAGTAGAGTTGAAAACAGGTGCTAAAGTGGATAAATTGTGCGTCGCATGCGACGTGTACGAGTAGGGCACGCGTACGCGTGGGTCGCGTGATTTCCAAGCGACGAGTAAGCGTCAGAGACGCGTACGCGTGACATGGGTTGTGCAATTGGCGCGAGGGCAGCCCCGCGTGCACACAACTCTCTGTTTGATACGCATTAGAGCCAAAAATGCATATGACGCGTGCGCATCAGGGACGCGAACGTGTGGATGGCCTGGGTGGGGAAACGAAGCGTACGCGTCAGGGATGCATTCGCGTGATGGAGGTTGTTCTCCCAGCACAGTTCCAGCCCCACACCATCATGACTCTCTAGCCAGACACCCATTTACGCCGATTTGCAGGGTCATGTGTACGCGTGAGGGGCCAAAATTGCAAGCGACGCGTACCCGTGAGGGACGCGTATGCTTGGTATTGCTTGTGCCTAAGGCACACTTCCAGCCCTACTCCCACGTAACTCTCTGTTCCATTCCTTTAGTTCACGCAATCACATGTGACGCGTACGCGTCTGCGACGCTTGTGCGTCGAGTGCCCCCTTTTTTTTCTTTTTTTTTTTCAGAATGCAAAATGCAGAATGCAGATGAATATGCAAAAATTATGAATGACTACTTATGAAAAACACAAGAAAATAACACTATGAATGAAAAGGAACAATCATACCATGGTGGGTTGTCTCCCACCTAGCATTTTGCTTTTACGTCCTTAAGTTAGACAGTCCACAAGCTCAGTCTTCTGCTGTTAGTGGATCTTCCAAGAGGAAGATCTCTAGCTCCTTGGTGTTCTTCATCTTCTCACCATGATACAGCTTTAAGCGATTTCCATTAACCTTGATGAATTTGGAGCTTGAAGGGTGACTCAGGTGGAAGACTTCGTATGGCTCTGCTTTTTCTACCCTGTAGGGGCCTTCCCATCTTGAATGCAGCTTGCCTGGCATAAGTCTTAACCTTGAGTTGTAAAGGAGAACTATCTCCCCAGGTCTGAACTCTCTTCTCTTGATATGCTTGTCATGCACAGCCTTCACCTTTCTTTTGTATAATCTGGAGTTGTCATATGCTTCGAGTCGAAGGGTCTCCAGTTCTGCCAGTCGTAGCTTCCTTTCAGCACCAGCTTTCTCAAATCCCATGTTGCATTCCCATACAGCCCAGAAAGCCTTGTGTTCCACCTCTACTGGGAGGTGACAAGCTTTGCCATAGACTAGGCGGAAGGGACTCATCCCTATGGGTGTCTTATACGCTGTCCGATATGCCCAAAGCACATCTACAAGCCTGGTGCTCCAGTCCTTCCTATGAGGCTTTACTATCTTCTCCAGAATGCGCTTTATCTCCCTGTTAGACACTTCTGCTTGTCCATTGGTCTGGGGATGGTAAGCTATTGCCACTTCACAATCCCATACTTCTTCAGTAGACCTGCTAATCTCCTGTTACAAAAATGAGTGCCTTGATCACTCACGATTGCTCGTGGTGATCCAAAGCGACAGATAATATGATTTCTAACAAAGGAGACAACAGTGTTAGCATCATCAGTACGGGTTGGAATTGCTTCCACCCATTTAGAAACATAATTTACATCTAACAATATATATAGGAAACCAGTAGAGTTTGGGAATGGACCCATGAAGTCAATGCCCCAAACATCAACAATTTCACAGAACAGCATAAGCTGTTGGGGCATATCATCCCTCTTGGATATATTTCCAAACCTTTGGCATGGGAAACAAGATTTACAGAAGACAGTAGCATCTTTAAAAAGAGTGGGCCACCAGAATCCACAGTCTAAAATTTTTCTAGCTGTTCTTTGAGGGCCAAAATGTCCACCACTCTCAGATGAGTGGCAGGCCTCTAAAATTGACTGGAATTCTGATTGAGGCACACACCTTCTAATTATCTGGTCAGCACCATACCTCCATATATATGGGTCATCCCATATGTAATATTTGGACTCGCTTTTCAGCTTGTCCCTTTGATGCTTAGTAAAATTGGGAGGGAAGGTATGACTAACTAGATAATTAGCTACAGGTGCATACCAAGAAACTACTTCAGATATTGCGTGCAAGCTATCAAATGGAAAGGCATCATTGATAGGAGTGGAGTCATCCTTTATGTGCTCAAGGCGACTCAAGTGGTCTACCACTAAATTCTGGGAACCACTCCTATCCTTAGTTTCTAAATCAAATTCTTGCAGCAGCAATATCCAACGTATTAGCCTTGGTTTGGACTCTTTTTTAGCTAATAGATATTTTAGAGCTGCATGGTCTGAGTACACTACCACTTTAGTACCAAGTAATTAGGCTCAAAATTTATCCAGAGCAAAAACAATAGCCAAAAGCTCTTTTTCAGTGGTAGTGTAATTAGATTGAGCAGCGTCTAAGGTCTTAGAAGCATAAGCTATTACGAAAGGATCCTTACCTTTGCGCTGAGCCAGCGCCGCTCCTACTGCATGGTTGGAGGCATCGCACATAATTTCAAAAGGCTGGCTCCAATCTGGTCCTCTCACAATCGGAGCTTGAGTCAAGGCAAGCTTCAGCTTATCAAACGCTTCCTTGCAATCCTCACTCAGTTCGAACTCCACATCCTTCTGCAGTAGTCTGGATAAAGGCAATGCTACCTTACTGAAGTCCTTGATAAATCTCCGGTAGAAATCTGCATGACCAAGGAATGAACGGACTTCCCTCAAGGAGGAGGGGTAAGGTAAACTAGAAATCACATCTACCTTTGTTAGATCTACAGAAATACCATTATTAGAAACAACATGTCCTAGTACAATACCTTGCTTTACCATAAAGTGACATTTTTCAAAATTTAATACAAGGTTTAAACTAACACACCTGTCTAATACTTTAGCTAAACTATCCAAGCAAAGGCTAAATGAATCACTATAAATGCTAAAATCATCCATGAAAACTTCTATACAGCTCTCAATAAGATCAGAGAAAATACTCATCATGCACCTTTGGAAAGTAGCCAGTGCATTACACAAGCCAAAAGGCATCCTCTTGTATGCATACATTCCAAAGGGACATGTAAAAGTAGTCTTCTCCTGATCTTCAGGATCTATATGAATTTGAAAGTAGCCTGTATAACCATCTAAAAAGCAGTAATGTGATTTACCTGACAGGCAATCCAGCATTTGATCAATAAATGGCAGGGGGTAATGATCCTTGTGAGTAGCCTGGTTGAGGCGCCTGTAATCAATGCAAACTCTCTAGGCGTTCTACACTCTAGTTGTCAAGAGCTCTCCATGCTCATTCTTCACTGTTGTGACTCCAGACTTCTTGGGCACCACTTGTACTGGACTGACCCATTCACTATCTGAGATGGGATAGATGATATCAGCTTCAAGCAGTCTGGTCACTTCTTTCTTGACAACTTCTAAGATAGTGGGGTTCAGTCGCCTCTGAGGTTGACAGACAGGCCTTGCTCCCTCTTCTAAAAATATTCTGTGCTCACAAATTTGAGGGCTGATGCCTACTATATCCGCCAAGCTCCACCCAATTGCTTTCTTGTGTCTTCTCAGCACACTAAGCTGCTGCTCCTCCTATTGGGAAGTGAGTTCCCTTGCAATGATAACTGGGAGCTTCTGATTGTCCTCAAGGTAAGCATACTCAAGGTGGGGTGGAAGGGGCTTTAATTCCATTTTCTGCTCATGGCTAGGCACTTGATCATCTGGAGCTAGTGATGGTGGCAAGGTATCTTCAGTAAGCTCAGGGGGTGTCCCCACACTTGCCTCTTGCTCCATGTGCCTTTCTTCTACTTCCTCTTAGTGAACTGCAGCTACAGTCTCGTCAATGATGTCGCAGTGGAAGATGGAATGATCTTCCAGGGGGTGCTTCATGGCTTCTTCCAAGTTGAAGCTCACTGCTCTGCCATCTATCTTAAAGGAGTAAGTTCCTGAGAATGCATCCAACTTGAACTTTGAAGTCTTCAAAAAGGGTCTTCCAAGCAGGATGGATGATGGTCTTCCTGAGTCATTAGGGGGCATTTCCAAAATATAGAAGTCAATAGGAAATGTGAGCCCCTTAATGCTCACCAGTACGTCCTCAGCAATTCCAACCACAGAGATAATGCTTTTATCTGCCAAAATAAAATGAGCTGCCGACCTTTTTAAGGGAGGGAGTCTCAAAGCATTATATACAGATAATGGCATTATACTAACACACGCGCCTAAATCACACATGTAGTCAGAAAATTTCACACCATCTATAGTAATAGTAACCATGCATGGACCTGGGTCACTACATTTTTCAGGTATATTACCCACTAAAGCAGAAATGGAGCTACCTAGAGGAATAGTTTCTAATTCATTGATTTTATCTTTATGCATGCACAAATCTTTCAGAAACTTAGCATATCTAGGTACTTGCTGAATGGCATCAAAAAGTGGAATGGTTACCTCAACCTTTTTAAAAAATTTATACCATTTTAGTGTCTAGTTCCATTTGCTTTCTGGGCTTCCTAGCAAGGTGTAGAAATGGAATAGGAATGAAGCCATTTGTAACTTCTGCATCCCTTGGTGCCCCATTCCTAGGTTGAGATGCTTCTTCTTCAACCAAGTCTTGTACTACATCTTCTTCTTCAGCATCCTCTACCTCCACAGTACTTTTAACTGGAGTGTCTTCTTTTAAGCTTGGCTCCGCATGACTCCTCTCTGGTAGTGTAGTCTCAGACCTCAAAGTAATGGCGTTGATTCCCCCTTTGGGGTTGGGTACAGGCTGAGACGGAAGTGTACTGGAGCTTGCAGGTTGATTGTTGGAGGCAGTTAGTGAATCCATCCGGGAGACGAGAGCTTGTAAAGAAGCATTCAGACCGTTCATGGTAGAGTTAATTGTATTCTGAATGTCTTACGTCATAGTACGAAGCATCTCATCATTAGAAGAAGAAAGGGGGTAAGTAATTTGAGGGGTCTGCTGTTGGTTGTTCTGAGGGGCTTGGGCTGCCTTTGGTGAGGTGCTCTGTAAGGCTGGTTCTGGTTCTGCTGTCTGTTGTTGTTGTTGTTGTTGTTCCACCTCTGATTTCTATTATTGTCTCTGCCTCCTCTGTTGTAGTTGTCCCTCCATCCCTGGTTGGAATTATCTCTCCATCCATGGTTAGAGTTGTCTTGCCAACCTTGATTGTAGTTTCCACCTTGGTTGTAATTGCCACCTTGTTGATTGTATCCTTGATTTGGGCAGTCATAAAAATTATGAGTAGCTGCCAAGGTGTTGTCTTCTTGTTGGAGTTGCGGACACTTATCAGTGTATTGAGTATAATCAGCACATATTCCGCATACTCTTTGAGGAACTAACTGTTGACTTTGTTGTGGTAGAGGAGGCTGAGGGTGTTGTTGATTCAGCTGTATCTGCTTTAGTAGGTTGGTCATCTCACATATAGCCTGTGTGAAAACAGTAGTCTCATTGCTAGAGGAAACCTCTGAAACAACCTTGGGATGGTTGTTCCTGTGCCTAACGTTCCGAGTAGACTCGGCTAGATCAGTGATCAGTTGCCACGCTTCATCCGCGGTCTTATACTTTTTCAGAGAACCATTACTCGCACCATCCAATGTAGTCTTATCCTGAGGCTTCATGCCTTGTTTGAAGTAGCTGATCAATACCAACCTGTCAATCATGTGGTGGGCGCATGCATCCAGAAGATTCCTGAAGCGCTCCCAATACTCATAGAGAGTCTTTGATTCGCCTTGAACAATGCAGGAATTCTCCTTTTTCAGTCTATCAGTAACTTCAGTTGGAAAGTATTTTTTCAAGAATTCTCTCCTGAGCGTGTCCCAGTAAGTAACAACTACTTCAGGTTGAGTGTAGTACCACTTCCTCGCCTTTTCCTTAAGAGAAAATAGGAAGGCGGTTAGCAGAATAGAAGTCTCATCTGCACCATGACGCCTAACAGTAAAACAGGCTGTCTGAAAATTCCTGAGGTGCTTGATAGGCTCCTGAGTAGGTAAGCCATGAAACTTAGGCATTAAGTTGATTAGCGCAGTCTTCAGTTCAAAATCTGCAGCCAGATTTGGGTGACGTGCTTGATACGGTTGCAGTGTAAAGTCTGGAGCTCCAGCTTCCTGGAGAGTAATCCTCCTGGGCTCCGCCATGTTACCTGTACGTAAATCAACCGAATCAGTAGTAGAGGAGCTTGTTTCTTCCTCAAATACCGCTTCAGATCCGCCTTCAGAAGAGACTGGTGAATTGGTAGTAACCACTTCACTACCCTCAGAAGCTAACTGATGCCGAGCTCACCTAATACGTAAAATAGTTCTTTCAATTTCAGGATCAAACATGGCTAAGCTCGGGTCAGGCAGTGAACGCGTCATTCAATGAAACAAACATACAAATCATGGTAATAAAATAAAATAAAATATGCAAAAATTAAAAATATGTATACCAACTAATAATTTAGCACGCTATTGCAACTCCCCAGCAATGGCACCAAAAATTGATGCGAGTGGAAATCAGCCAATTAAGAAATTATAGAAAAAACAGCGTTGCAAGTACAGTTCTTATCTAACAAAAATCCTCTTATCAATTTAGAAAGAGTGGTCACAAATTTCAGAATAAAATACTGGGAGTATGAATCTCAAGTCGTCTCCCAACGAGTTGACAAAAGAGTGCTATTTTATTAGTCATGGGTTTTTTCGAGAAATTTTAGGAGTTGAATAACAGAAAAATAAAAGATTGTGAATTAAAGCAATGTAAATTAAAAGAGATTTATATAATCAAAATAAAAGCCTTGACCGGGGGAAGATTAGTTGGAAGTTCTATCCTTGTTGGATTTTTCCAAGTGTAACATTAAGAGATTGTTGTTCTACTTAGTCATCCTTTACCTGATAAGGGAAAGTGATGAGCGGATAATTTATACGCTTTTTGGCATTGTTTTTAAATAGTTTTCAGTATGATTTAGTTAGTTTTTAGTATATTTTTATTAGTTTTTAAATAAAAATCACATTTCTAGACTTTACTATGAGTTTGTGTGTTTTTCTGTGATTTTAGGTATTTTATGGCTGAAATTGAGGGACTTGAGCAAAAATCAGATTCAGAGGTTGAAGAAGGACTGCAGATGCTGTTGGATTCTGACCTCCCTGCACTCAAAGTGGATTTTCTGGAGCTACCGAACTTCAAATGGCGCGCTCTCAATTGCGTTGAAAGTAGACATCTAGGGCTTTCTAGCAATATATAATAGTCCATACTTTGCCCGAGTTTAGACGACGCAAACTGGCGTTCAACGCCAGTTCCATGTTACATTCTGGAGTTAAACGCCAGAAACAGGTTGCAAAGTGGAGTTAAACGCCAGAAACATGTTATAAACTGGCGTTCAACTCCAAGAAAGACCTCTCCACATGAAAGTTTCAATGCCCAGCCCAAGCATACACCAAGTGGGCCCCAGAAGTGGATTTCTGCATCATTTTCTTATTTCTGTAAACCCTAGTAACTAGTTTAGTATAAATAGAACTTTTTACTATTGTATTTAAATCTTTGGATTATCTTTTGATCCTTTGATCACGTTTTGGGGCCTGGCCTCTCGGCCATGCCTGGACCTTGTTCTTATGTATTTTCAATGGTAGAGTTTCCACACACCATAGATTAAGGTGTGGAGCTCTGCTGTTCCTCATGAATTACTACAAAGTACTATCGTTTTTCTATTCAATTCAAGCTTATTCCGATTCTAAGATATTCATTCGCACTTCAATATGAATGTGATGATCGTGACAGTCATCACCATTCCCAACCTATGAACGCGTGCCTGACAACCACTTCAGTTCTACCTTAGATTGAATGAATATCTCTGGGATTCCTTAATCAGAGTCTTCGTGGTATAAGTTAGAATCCATGGACGGCCATTCTTCAGATTCGGAAAGTCTAAACCTTGTCTGTTGTATTCCGAGTAGGATCTGGGAAGGGATGGCTGCGACGAGCTTCAAACTTGCGAGTGCTGGGCGTAGTGACAGACGCAAAAGGATCAATGGATCCTATTCTAGTATGATCGAGAACCGACAGATGATTAGCCATGCAGTGACAGCGCATTAGACCATTTTCACTGAGAGGACAGGATGTAGCCATTGACAACGGTGATGCCTAAGATACAGCTTGCCATAGAAAGTAGTATGAATGATTGGATGAAGACAACAGGAAAGCAGAGCTTCAGGAGGAACAAGCATCTTCATACGCTTATCTGAAATTCTCACCAATGAATTACATAAGTATCTCTATCTTTAATTTACGTTTTATTTATCTTTTAATTATTAAATCTCCATAATCTATTGAATCTGCCTGACTGAGATTTGCAAGATGACCATAGCTTGCTTCAAGCCGACAATCTCCGTGGGATCGACCCTTACTCACGTAAGGTTTAATACTTGGACGACCCAGTACACTTGCTGGTTAGTTGTGCGAAGTTGTGACAAAGAACTAAGATTATGAACGTGAGTATTAAGTTTTTTAGCACCGTTACCAAGGAATGAACCGTCACGATTTCTGCGCACCAAGTTTCTGGCGCCGTTGCCGGGGATTGGTCAAGTTTGGACAACTGACGGTTCATCTTGTTGCTCAGATTAGGTAATTTTATTTTATTTTTAAGCTTTTTATTTCTTATTTTCGAAAATAATACAAAAAAAATTTTTTTTTTCTTTCTTTTTCGTTTTTCCCAAAATAATTTTTGAAAAAACCAAAAAAATTAACAAAATCATAAAATAAAAAATAATTTGATGTTTCTTGTTTGAGTCTAGTGTCTAATTGTAAGTTTGGTGTCAATTGCATGCTTTTAACTTTTCTTAAATTTTTGAAGAACACGTGCATTGAGTTTCTTTCTTGTTCTTCATGATCTTCAAGTTGTTCTTGATAAGTCTTCTTGTTTGATCTTCATATTTTCTTGTTTTGTGTCTTTTGTTGTTTTTCATATGCATTTTTGCATTCATAGTGTCTAAACATGAAAAATCTCTAAGTTTGGTGTCTTGCATGTTTTTCTTTTCTTAAAAATTTTCAAAAATAAGTCTTGATGTTCATCTTGATCTTCAAATTGTTCTTGGTGTTCATCTTGACATTCATAGTGTTCTTGCATGCATCATTTGTTTTGATCCAAAATTTTCATGCATTGGGTCTTTTTGATATTTTTCTCTCTCATCATTAAAATTCAAAAATAAAAAAAATATCTTTCTCTTATTTCACTCATAAATTTTGAAAATTTGAGTTGACTTTTTCAAAACTTTTTAAAATCTAGTTGTTTCTTATGAGTCAAATCAAATTTTCAATTTAAAAATTCTACCTTTTTCAAATCTTTTTCAAAAATAAAATCTTTTTCATTTTTCTTTTATGATTTTCAAAAATTTCAAATTGATTTTAAAAAATCTTTTTCTTATTTTATTTCATAATTTCAAAATTTTTACTAACAATTAATGTGATTGATTCAAAAATTTTTAAGTTTGTTACTTGCCTATTAAGAAAGGACCAATCTTTAAATTTTAAAATCATATCTTTTTGTTTCTTGTTAGTCAAGTAATCAACTTTAATTTTCAAGATCAAATCTTTTTTTTAAATTTCTTTTTCAAATCTTTCTCAAAATAAGTTTCAATCACATCTTTTTCAAAATCAATTTCAAAATCTTTTCTAACTTCTTATCTTTTCAAAAATTAAGTTTCAAATCTTTTTCAATCAATCTTATCTTTTTGTTTGATTCTTATCTTTTTCAAAACTACCTAACTAACCCTCTCTTTCTAATTTTCGAAAATCCCTTCCCTCTTTTTCAAAATTCCTTTTTAATTAACTAATTGTTTTAAACTTTAATTTAATTTAATTTCATTTTTCTTTTTAATTTTCGAATTATAACTTTGATTTTAAATTAAAAACAAAAAAAATTATTTTTTTTATTTTAATTAATTTTCGAATTCTCTCATCTCTCATCTCCTTCTATTTAATTATTCATCTACTAACACTTCTCTTCCACCCAAAATTCGAACACCATCTTCCTCTCTGTGTTCGAGTTTTTCTCTTCCCCTTCTTTTATTCTTCTCTTCTTGTCACATAAAGAAATCTCTATACTGTGACATAGAGGATTCCATATTTTCTGTTTTCTTCTTTTTCATATGAGCAGGAACAAGGATAAGAATATTCTTGTTGAAGCTGATCCTGAACCTGAAAGGACTCTGAAGAGGAAGCTAAGGAAAGCTAAAGCACAACTCTCTGGAGAAAATTTGACAGAAATTTTCGAAAAAGAAGGAGACATGGCCGAAAATAATAACAATGCAAGGAAGATGCTTGGTGACTTCACTGCACCAAATTCCAATTTACATGGAAGAAGTATCTCAATCCCTGCCATTGGAGCAAACAACTTTGAGCTGAAACCTCAATTAGTTTCTTTGATGCAACAGAACTGCAAGTTTTATGGACTTCCATCAAAAGATCATTTTCAGTTATTAACTGGATTCTTGCAAATCTGTGATACTGTTAAGACCAATGGGGTTGATCCCGAAGTCTACAGGCTCATGCTTTTCCCGTTTGCTGTAAGAGACATAGCTAGAATATGGTTGGACTCTCAACCTAAGGATAGCCTGAACTCTTGGGATAAGCTGGTCACGGCTTTCTTAGCCAAGTTTTTCCTCCTCAAAAGCTTGGCAAGCTTATAGTGGATGTTCAAACCTTCAGATAGAAAGAAGGTGAATCCCTCTATGAAGCTTGGGAGAGATACAAGGAACTGACCAAAAAGTGTCCTTCTGACATGCTTTCAGAATGGACCATCCTGGATATATTCTATGATGGTCTGTCTGAATTATCTAAAATGTCATTAGACCATTCTGCAGGTGGATCCATTCACCTAAAGAAAACGCCTGCAGAAGCTCAAGAACTCATTGACATGGTTGCTAATAACCAGTTCATGTACACTTCTGAGAGGAATCCTGTAAGTAGTGGGACGCCTCAAAGGAAGGGAGTTCTTGAAATTGATACTATGAATGCCATATTGGCTCAGAACAAAATATTGACTCAACAAGTCAATATGATCTCTCAGAGTCTGAATGGATTGAAGGAATCATCCAACAATACTAAAGAGGCATCTTCTGAAGAAGAATCTTATGATCCTAAGAACCCTGCAATAGCAGAGGTGAATTACATGGGTGAACCCTATAGAAACACCTATAATCCCTCATGGAGAAATCATCCAAATTTCTCATGGAAGGATCAACAAAAGCCTCAACAAGGCTTTAATAATGGTGGAAGAAACAGGTTTAGCAATAGCAAGCCTTTCCCATCATCCACTAAGCAACAGACAGAGAATTTTGAGCAGAATCCATCTAGCTTAGCAAATATAGTCTCTGATCTATCTAAGGCCATTGTAAGTTTTATGAATGAAACAAGGTCCTCCATTAGAAATTTGGAGGCACAAGTGGGCCAGCTGAGTAAAAGAGTCACTGAAATCCCTCTTAGTACTCTCCTAAGCAATACAGAAGAAAATCCAAAAAGAGAGTGCAAGGCTATAGCCTTACATGGTGTGGCCGAACCCAAAGAGGAGGAGGAGGACGTGAATCCTAGTGAGGAAGACCTCCTGGGACGTTCAGTAACCAATAAGGAGTTTCCCTTTGAGGAACCAAAGGAATCTGAGGCTCAACTAGAGACTACAGAGATTCCATTGAACCTCCTTCTGCCCTTCATGAGCTCTGATGAGTATTCTTCTTCTGAAGAGAATGAAGATGTTACTGAAGAACAAGTTGCTAAGTACCTTGGTGCAATCATGAAGCTGAATGCCAAATTATTTGGTAATGAAACTTGGGAAGATGAACCTCCCTTGCTCACCAATGAACTAAATGCATTGGATAGGCAGAAATTACCTCAAAAGAAACAGGATCCTGGTAAATTCCTAATTCCCTGTAACATAGGCACCATAACCTTTGAGAAGGCTCTATGTGACCTGGGGTCAGGAATAAACTTAATGCCACTCTCTGTAATGGAGAAACTGGGAATCCTTGAGGTACATGCTGCCAATTTCTCATTAGAGATGGCAGAAAAATCCATGAAAATGGCTTATGGACAAGTAGAGGACGTGTTAGTAAAGGTTGAAGGCCTTTACATCCCTGCTGATTTCATAATCCTAGACACTGGGAAGGATGAAGATGAATCCAAAGGATGACCCTTCCTAGCCACAGCAAGAGCTGTGATTGATGTGGACAGAGGAGAGTTGGTCCTCCAACTGAATGAGGACAACCTTGTGTTTAAGACTCAAGGATTTCCTTTCGTAACCATGGAGAGGAGGCATGAAAAGCTTCTCTCACTGCAGAGTCAACCAAAGCCCCCACAGTCAAACTCTAAGTTTGGTGTTGAGAGGCCACAACCAAACTCTAAGTTTGGTGTTGAACCCCCACATTCAAACTCTAAGTTTAGTGTTGGGAGGTTCCAACCTTGCTCTGATTATCTGTGAGGCTCCATGAGAGCTCACTGTCAAGCTATTGACATTAAAGAAGCGCTTGTTGGGAGGCAACCCAATGTTATTTAATCATATCTATTTTATTTTCTTTTTGTTATTTTCGTGTTTTATTAGGTTGATGATCATGTGGAGTCACAAAAACTACTGAAAAATCAAAAACAGAATGAAAAACAGAATTAAAAATAGCACACCCTGGAGGAGGAGCATTCTGGCGTTTAAATGCTAGAAACAAGCATCTGTCTGGCGTTTAACACCAGAAACAAGCACCAAGCTGGCGTTTAACGCCAGAAACAAGCATCTACCGGGCGTTAAACGCCAGAAACAAGCTACTTTTGGGCGTTTAACGCCAGAAACAGGCAGCAGTCTAGCGTTAAATGCTAGGATTGCACAGCAAAGGCGTTTTACACGCCTAATTGGAGCAGGGATGTTAAGTCCTTGACCCCTCAGGATCTGTGGATCCCACAGGATCCCCACAGGATCTGTGGACCCCACAGGATCCCCACCTACCTTCTTCTCTCCTTTTCACACCTTTTTCATATCTCTCTCCCCCAAATACCCTTTACCAATCACCTCAATCACTCTTCCCCATCACCTCTTAACTACTCACATCCATCAACTCTTCCCCATAAACCCCACCTACCTCCAAAATTCAAACTCTTTTCCCTCCCAAACCCAACCCTAATGGCCGAACCCTAACTCCCATCCCACTCCTATATAAACCCCTCATTCCTTCTTCATTTTCACACAACACAACCCTTTCTTCCTCCCTTGGCCGAAAACACAACCCCTCTCCCTCTCCTCCATTTTTCTTCTTCTTCTCCTTCTTTCTTTCTTTCTTCTTTTGCTCGGGAATGAGCAAACATTTTAAGTTTTGTGTGGTAAAAAGCATAGCTTTTTGCTTTTCCATAACCATCAATGGCACCTAAGGCCAGAGAATCCTCAAGAAAGAGTAAAGGGAAGGCAATTGCTTCCACCTCTGAGTCATGGGAGATGGAGAGATTCATCTCAAAGGTCCATCAAGACCACTTCTATGAATTTGTGGCCAAGAAGAAAGTGATCTCTAAGGTTCCTTTCAAGCTCAAAAAGAATGAGTATCCAGAGATCCGACTTGAGATCCAAAGAAGAGGTTGGAAAGTGCTCACCAACCCCATTCAACAAGTCGGGATCTTAATGGTTCAAGAGTTCTATGCAAACGCATGGATCACTAGGAACCATGATCAAAGTGTGAACCCAAATCCAATGCATTGGCTTCCCATGGTTCGGGGGAAATACTTAGATTTCAGTCCGGAAAATGTAAGGCTGGCGTTCAACTTGCCAATGATGGAAGAAAACACATGCCCCTACACTAGAAGGGTCAACTTTGATCAAAGGTTGGACCAAGTCCTCATGGACATATGTGTAGAAGGAGCTCAATGGAAAATTGACTCAAGAGGCAAGCCAGTTCAATTGAGAAGACTGGACCTTAAGCCTATAGCTAGAGGATGGTTGGAGTTTATTCAACGCTCAATCATTCCTACTAGCAACCGGTCTGAAGTTACTATAGACCGAGCCATCATGATCCATAGTATCATGATTGGAGAGGAGGTGTAAGTTCATGAGATTATACCTCAAGAACTTTACAAGGTGGCTGACAAGTCCTCCACTTGGGCAAGGTTAGCCTTTCCTCACCTTATATGCCACCTCTGCAATTCGGCTGGAATTGACATAGAGGGAGACATCCTCATTGAAGAGGACAAGCCCATTACTAAGAAAAGGATGGAGCAAATAAGAGATCATGGACCTCAACAAGAGCATGAGGAAATCCCCCACCATGAAATCCTTGAGATGCCTCAGGGAATGCACTTTTGATGAGCAGATAATTTATACGCTTTTTGGCATTATTTTTAGTATGTTTTAGTATATTTTAGTTAGTTTTTATTATGTTTTTATTAGTTTTTAAATAAAAATCACTTTTCTAGACTTTACTATGAGTTTGTGTGTTTTTCTGTGATTTCAGGTATTTTCTGGCTGAAATTGAGGGACCTGAGCAAAAATCTGATTCAAAGGCTGAAAAAGGACTACAGATGCTGTTGGATTCTGACCTCCCTGCACTCGAAGTGGATTTTCTGGAGCTACAGAAGCTCAATTGGTGCGCTCTCAATTGTGTTGGAAAGTAGACATCCTGGGCTTTCCAAAAATATATAATAGTTCATACTTTTCCTGAGATTTGATGGACCAAACAAGCGTTCCAAGTCAGCTCAAGAATTCTGGCGTTTAACTCCCAAAGTGGCACAAAAGCTGGTGTTTATCTCCAGAAAAAGTCTCTACACATGAAAACTTTAATGCTCAGCCTAAGCACACACCAAGTGGGCCCCGAAAGTAGATTTTTACACTAAACACCCTAGCTTACTCATTTTCTGTAACCCTAGGTCACCAGTTTACTATAAAAACTACTTCTAGTGATTCATCTTGTACCTCATGACACTTTACACGTTTCATATTGTATTCTCTATGGCATGAGTCTCTAAACCCCATTGTTGGGGGTGAGGAGCTCTACTGTTCTTCATGAATTAATACAATTACTAATGTTTTCCATTCTATCACGCTTGCTTCTATTCTAAGATATTCATTCGCACTTCAACCTGATGAATGTGATGATTTGTGACACTCATCATCATTCTCACCTATGAACGCGTGCCTGACAACCATCTCCATTCTACCTTAGATTAAATGCATATCTCTTAGCCTCATGATTCAGATCAGAGTCTTCGTGGTATAAGCTAGAATTATTGGCGGCCATTCCTGAGATCCGGAACGTCTAAACCTTGTCTGTGGTATTCTGAGTAGGTCTGGGAAGGGATGACTGACGTTAGGATTTTTGCCAGTAAAGAATTTCATAAAAACAGTCGCGTTGTAGATATAGTCTCTAAACCAACAAAAATCCCTTCGTACAAACGTTTTGGTTGTCACAAGTAACAAACCCCTTAAAAATTGTTAACCGAGTATTCAAACCTCGGGTCGTCTTCTCAAGGAACTGCAAGGAAGTATGTTCTTATTATTGGCTATAAAGGTTGTAATCGGGGTTTAGAAGGTGAGAAGCAAGTGATTTAAATGACAAGTAAAGTAAAGGGCAATTAAAATAAATAATTACTGTAAAGCAAACATTTGGCAAGGCAAGAGAAATTGGAAGTCCAACTTAGTTATCTCTCTCAACAATAATGAAAGTTGAATCTAAATTCCACTTAGTTAACCTTTACTAAAGCAAAGGAAAGTCAAGGGATTAATTAGTTTGACCTTCGAATCCTATTTATTTCCTAAAAAAAAGTTGGGATTATTGAAGTTCAGTTCAATTAGCAAGATAACGATTATCAATTATGCTGAGTTTAATAACTGTTGAGTTACTGATTTCTTAACCAAGACCAAAAGGGGAAAAAGTAAATTACGGGAATAAAAATATCTTCAGATCGGAAGCAATGGTAACACAAATTAAAGAGAAAGCAATCAATAACTGAAATACCTCAAATAATCATTAATTCAAATAATAATCTGTAACATGGAATAATTCATAAGCCAATTTGGCAACAATTATAGATACGAATAAAAGCATTAAAGTAAAAGTAGTATAGAAACATAAATTAAAGTAAATATTAAACCTGGATTGAGAGTCACCCTTAAAAACTAAGAGAAGTCCTAAATCCTAATCCTAAGAGAGAGAGGAGAGAACCTCTCTCAAAACTAAATCTAAATCATTGAAAGTAATAAAAAATGCGAGCTCTTTCCTTTGAATGGATGCATTCTCCCACTTTATAGCCTCTAATATGTGTTTTCTGGGCCGCAAACTGGGTCAAAAACAGCCCATAAATTGCCCCCAGCGTATTTTGGTACGTTCAGGTCGCGGGCAAGTGACGCGGAGGCGTCGCTCACGCGGCCGCGCGGATTGAAGTTCGCAGATGCGACGCGTCCGCGTGGATCACGCGTTTGCGTCGCCTAGCGTCAGGGTAACTATGGCATATTATATATCAAATCGAAGCTCCAAACGTTAGCTTTCCAACGCAACTGAAACCGCATTGTTTGGACCTCTGTAGCTAAAGTTATAGCCGTTTGAGTGTGAAGAGGTCAGGCTAGACAGCTTAGCAATTTCTCCAACTTCTTGTATTCCTTTCACTTTTGCATGCTTCCTTTCCATCCTCTGAGCCATTCCTGTCCTGTAATCTCTGAAATCACTTGACACACATATCAAGGCATCTAATGGTGATAAGAGAGGATTAATATTAGCAATATAAGATCAAAGAAGCATGTTTTCAATCATAGCACAAAATCAGGAAGGAAATATAAAACCACGCAAATATTATAAATAAGTGGGTAAAGAGTTGATAAAATCCACTCAATTGAGCACAAGATAAACCATGAAATAGTGGTTTATCAACCTCCCCACACTTAAACATTAGCATGTCCTCATGCTAAACTCAAGAGAAGCTATAAAGGAGTGAAGAGGAATGGTAGAATGTATGAAATGCAACCTATGAATGCAACTACATGCAAAATGTTTCTACCTACTTAGTTAAAAGTAAACAAATCCTTCAAGAAGAAATATGAACTGGATTTCACTAATTCAAATCCTAAAAATAAAGTACAAATAGACTTGCAAGAAGAAAATAGCTCATGAAAGCAGGGAACAAGGAATTGAGTGTATACACTCTAATCACTCAAGTGTTTAAGGTTCGATTCTCTCAATTCTCTACTAACCTTGCTTTCTAAGGCTTGCTCTTCATCTAACAATCAACATAAATTTAATGCACAAATACACAAATCAAGAGGTCTTTTAAGGGTTGTAATGGGGTTAGGGTCAAGGTAGGATTGTATTTGGCCAAGTGGACTAAAATCTGAATCCTTAATTAACTTAAACTTGCCGCCTAACTTTAGACAATCCATGTAATCATAATATAATATCTAACTATCCATTAACCATGTTTTCCACATATTCATGCATTCTAATTTCAAGTACAACTCATATGCATTGCTTTCACCACATATTTTGGGGTATTTTGTCCCCTTTTTCTTATTTGTTCTTTTTCTTTTCTTTTTTTCTCTCTCTCTTTTTTTTATATATATATATTTTTTTCTTTTATTTTTCTCAATGCATATGATTAAGATATTGAATGCATGAATCATGTTATAAACATTTCTTTCACAGTTTCATAAAGATATATAATACCCAGTTCTTAAACCAATTGTTTCCAAACCCACTTTTCCCCACACTTAATTCATGAGCACTTTCACTAGTCTAAGCTAACCAAGGATTCAAATTAAGGACATTATTATTTTCTGCTTAGAGTTAATGATGTGCTAAAGTAAAGAAGAAAGGGGTAAAATATGCTCAAATTAGTTTGCAAGGGATAATGAAAGGTAAGGCCATATGGGTATGTAAGCTCAGTGAAACAAAGGCCTCAATCATGTAAGTGTATGCATACATCAAATAATGGAAATATAGAATTAAGCAAGACAAAGATCACAATTTTAGAGAGAAAAATACACACTAAAACAGAATTTTGGTTGATAAAATGCAACCAATTCAAATAGGCTCAAAAATCTCACAGGTTTTGTGTGTTCGAGCTCTAAACCCTGTTCTAGTATAATATTTCTTCAAACAAGTGTAACATTAAATTTTATTCAAATTAGTGAAATACTCTAAAAGGTTTCTTGAAAAAGAAAATATTATTTTCAACCAAGTGGTAAAATATGCACAAAATCAAACAAACATGCAAATGCAGCAACTAACTACAAAGAAAATTTAAACATTGGTGTTGAGACAGGAAAGTACTAACCCATGGAGATCGGTATCGACCTCCCCACACTTAAAGATTGCACCATCCTCGGTGCATGCTAAGATGTGCAAGTGGATGGGTTGCTTCAACTGATGCTCTTCTCATCAAGGAATGTGCGTAGGGACTTGTTTGTCTCTCCCATTAAGAAGCTTTTCCTCTCCCTTTGTGGTGGCCATCCTGAAAGAAGAGGGAAAAGAAGAAAATTAACCCAAAATAAAGATAGAAAGTAAAGAAAATATGGGTGTTAATGCCATATAATAAGGGTCTCAATTACATGGTAGCTACAACATGCAAGTGAGAAAACAGTAGAAGTACATGGCAGATCAAGAGTGCAAAAATTTGCAACAATGGGAGGAGAGAGTGGGTAATGAAAGACAATGTAAGTTCATGTCAATGCAAATGAAGTGTAAGTATCATAAAAGATTGGCATTGGCAGATAATTAATATCATCTCACAGTGTAAAACAAGTTACTAAGCACCAAAGTAATTCAAGAAAAGATGTAACAGTTGAATAAGAAAATTTTTAACACCAATGAAAAAAATAAAAAAAACATGCACAAAATTAAAATGTAATGAATAAATAAAAATAAAATAAAATAAAAGATAATAAGAATGAGAAGGGAACGAAGGGAAGAAGAAGTAAGTAAGAAAGGAGGTAGGAAAAATTAGGATTGGGGAAGAAAAGATGAGATATTTGGCAAATTAGGATAAGCTGTGCGGCGCAAGCGACGCGGTCGCGTGGGGCACGCGGTCGCGCGGCTTGCACTTAAACTGATTGACACGGTCGCGTCGGTCATGGGGTCGCGTGACCCGTTTTATGCTACTGGCGCGAGGGCAGCCTCGCACTCGCACAACTCTCTGTTCAAAATCATTAGTTGCCAAATATTGGGTGACGCGATCGCATGGGGCATGCGATCGCGTGAGTGGGCTTTCAGAAGGATATGACGCGACCGCATAGGGCACGCGATCGCGTGAGATGGACTGCGCGTCCAGCGCCAGTCCAGCACCACTCTAGCACAACTTTCGGCTGTGCACCATTATTACGTCGAAATCTTGGTCACGCGGCCGCGTGGGGCACCTGGTCGCGTGGAAGGCCATTATTCCCATATGACGCAGTCGCGTCAGCGACGCGGTCGCATGGGGTGAATTGTGCCATTGGCACGCCTCCAGCCCTGCTTCTGCGTAACTCTGTTCAATTTTTTCTTCCAAAACGCACTGGTGACGCGGACGCGTCAGCGACGCTGCCGCGTCGCGTGCGTTTTTTTTTTTTTTTAAATGCAGTATGCAGAATGCAATGGTTAATGTGAATGCTATGCATAATTCCAGGTTCAATAAAATAAAATAAAATTTGAAAACAAATAAAACTGAATAAAAATGAAAAAAGGAACGATCATACCATGGTGGGTTGTCTCCCACCTAGCACTTTTAGTTAAAGTCCTTAAGTTGGACATTGGAAGAGCTTCCTGCTATGGTGGCTTATGTTTAAATTCGTCCAAAAATCTCCACCAATGCTTGGAATGCCAATAGCCTCCAGGGTCCCAAACTAGGCATGTAAAGCTTCTGAGCAGCCTCAAACAGATTGTCAGGCTCCCGGGGTGACGAATGTCAGAATAGAATCCATGATCCCAAGCCTTGTTTTTAAATCCGCATCTGTCTTGATCTACATGTTTCCATTTGGACGGTTTAAAAAGTAGATTCTCACCATGGTGACCAATTGTTTTCCGTGATCCATTCAATTGAGCTTGATACCAATCCGTACACTTCAAGTTGAAGCGTGGAACCTTATCGAACCTTGTGCACCAGCTCTGAGCACGAGCCATTTCCCGCTTACTCTTAAAGCCGCAGAGAGCTCTAAGCTGGCCATCTGTTTCAAGTAAACCATATTCAAGTGAATAAGTAAAGTTAAAGGTTAAGGATTGTACCCACTTGAAGCTTGCATTGGGTGGCAATGGCCTTGGGGTATGTGTTTCTGGTGGTTCTGTAAGTTCTTCTCCCTTGGGTTCTTCTGTGAATTTCTCCACTTCCTTGCAAGAGTCTTCAAATGTAGTATCACCCTGGTCAAAGTCTTCTATGTCTTCCTCATCACTCGAGTCATAGATTGGAGGTTGAGAGAAATCTACCTCTGCATCATCTTCGTATTCATCTGGGGAAGATTCTTCGATCTCAGAGAATTCACTTGCGGATGCAAGTTCATTACTAAGAGAGCTAGACTTGTGACTATCACTATCAAGGGAATTTGCTTCTTGGATTATTCCGTCTGATTCTTCATAAACGACTTGCCTTGGGGGTTGTGCACTATCCTCCTTAGCATCAACTGTAACATCCTTGACGGAGTTCTTTTCAGCTCTGCATTTCCATGGAGGTTCAGCATCTCCTAGATCTTCAACCAGCTCTTCTTCTTGAACAATGACAGCTACTTCTACTTGTTCTAGTATGAATTCATGCTCTGTCTTGTCCACTGGAGTCTCTAGTATCTCCTTCATGCTACGCTCTTCATGAAATTATCCACATGGGGCTGTGGTTGGTCCTTGAATGTTTGAGCGTCTAGAAACCCATTGGATTACTGCTTGCTCTAGTTGTCGAATGGTTGTTTGAAGTTTATTTACTGTTTCCTTTAAGCGAACCTCTGCTTCTCGGGGTGCCGGTTTTGGACATGATACATAGGAAAGTGGTGGTAGTTGGGAGTGATTGGATTGGAATCGGGGTAAGGAAGGATCATATGGTGGCGAATGGTGAAGAGAAGCTTGTGAGTGTGGTGGTTCGAGGTTATGTTGAAAGGATGGTCTATAGGCACGGGGTGGGGCTTGTTGGTAGTTACAAGGTTGTCCACCATATCTTTCAGCTGGGTATGCATTGTAGAATGGTCCTTTTCCATGATATCTCGGAGGGTGTTGTTGCCTAAAGGGTTGATTAGATCCTCTTGGCTCCATCCATCCTTGATTGGTCTGACCTTGATGCACATTCCTGCTGTAACTTCTATTTCCTTCAACAAAATTAGAAGCAAACTCAAAGCGAGAGGGGTGAGAGTTCATAGTAGCAAATAAAAATTAAAAAACAAAAATAAAAACAAATTTAAATTAAAAGGTTATTTAAATTTTGAATTTGAAAATTAAATCTTGAAATTTGAATTTTTAAATTTTGAAATTTGAAGTTTTAAAATTTTGAATTTTAAAATTTTGAAATTTGAATTTTGAATTTTGAAATTTGATTTTTGAAATAAGATAAGATAAGAAAAAAAAATTTAAAATAAAAACCAATAACCTCTTAATTTACGAAAAAGCAAAAAAATAAAAATAAAAATAAAAATAAAAACAAATCAAAAAGTAAATATTTACAATAACTAATAATAAGGCACACGTTTGCAATTCCCCGGCAACGGCGCCATTTTGACGTTAGGATTTTTGCCAGTAAAGAATTTCATAAAAACAGTCGCGTTGTAGATATAGTCTCTAAACCAACAAAAATCCCTTCGTACAAACGTTTTGGTTGTCACAAAACCGAGTATTCAAACCTCGGGTCGTCTTCTCAAGGAACTGCAAGGAAGTATGTTCTTATTATTGGCTATAAAGATTGTAATCGGGGTTTAGAAGGTGAGAAGCAAGTGATTTAAATGACAAGTAAAGTAAATGGCAATTAAAATAAATAATTACTGTAAAGAAAACTTTTGGCAAGGCAAGAAAAATTGGAAGTCCAACTTAGTTATCTCTCTCAACAATAATGAAAGTTGAATCTAAATTCCACTTAGTTAACCTTTACTAAAGCAAAGGAAAGTCAAGGGATTAATTAGTTTGACCTTCGAATCCTATCTATTTCCTAAGAAAAAGTTGGGATTATTGAAGTTCAGTTCAATTAGCAAGATAACGATTATCAATTATGCTGAGTTTAATAACTGTTGAGTTACTGATTTCTTAACCAAGACCAAAAGGGAAAAAAGTAAATTGCGGGAATAAAAATATCTTTAGATCGGAAGCAATGGTAACACAAATTAAAGAGAAAGCAATCAATAACTGAAATACCTCAAATAATCATTAATTCAAATAATAATCTGTAACATGGAATAATTCATAAGCCAATTTGGCAACAATTATAGATACGAATAAAAGCATTAAAGTAAAAGTAGCATTGAAACATAAATTAAAGTAAATATTAAACCTAGATTGAGAGTCACCCTTAAAAACTAAGAGAAGTCCTAAATCCTAATCCTAAGAGAGAGATGAGAGAACCTCTCTCAAAACTAAATCTAAATCATGGAAAGTAATAAAAAATGCGAGCTCTTTCCTTTGAATGGATGCATTCTCCCACTTTATAGCCTCTAATCTGTGTTTTCTGGGCCACAAACTGGGTCAAAAACAGCCTAGAAATTGCCCCCAGCGTATTTTGGTACGTTCAGGTCGCAGGCAAGTGACGCGGAGGCGTCGCTCACGCAGCCACGCGGATTGAAGTTCGCAGATGCGACGCATCCGTGTAGATCACGCGTTCGCGTCGCCTAGCCTCAGAGCAACTATGGCATATTATATATCAAATCGAAGCCCCGGACGTTAGCTTTTCAACGCAACTAGAACCGCGTTGTTTGGACCTCTGTAGCTAAAGTTATAGCCATTTGAGTGCGAAGAGGTCAGGCTGGACAGCTTAGCAATTTCTCCAACTTCTTGTATTCCTTCCACTTTTGCATGCTTCCTTTCCATCCTTTGAGCCATTCCTGCCCTGTAATCTCTGAAATCACTTGACACACATATCAAGGCATCTAATGGTGATAAGAGAGGATTAATATTAGCAATATAAGATCAAAGAAGCATGTTTTCAATCATAGCACAAAATCAGGAAGGAAATATAAAACCACGCAAATATTATGAATAAGTGGGTAAAGAGTTGATAAAATCCACTCAATTGAGCACAAGATAAATCATGAAATAGTGGTTTATCAATGACTGTGACGAGCTTCAAACTCGTGAGTGTTGGGCGTAGTGACAGACGCAAAAGGATCAATAGATCCTATTCCGACATGATCGAGAACCGACAGATGATTAGCCGTGCGGTGACAGCGCATTTGGAACATTTTCACTGAGGGGACGGGAAGTAGCCATTGACAACGGTGATGCCCAACTTAAAGCTTGCCATGGAAGGAGCCTTGCGTACATGAAGAAGAAGATAGTAGGAAAGCAGAGATTCAGAAGACAAAGCATCTCCAAAGCCTCAACTTGTTCTTCATTACTGTATAACAAGTATTTATTTCGTGTTCTTTTACTTTTTACAATTAAATCTGAGAATTATTGATATCCTGACTAAGAGTTACAAGATAACCATAGCTTGCTTCAAGCCAACAATCTCCGTGGGATCGACCTTTACTCACGTAAGGTATTACTTGGACGACCCAGTGCACTTGCTGGTTAGTTGTGCGGAGTTGCAAAAGTGTGATTGTAATTTCGTGCACCAACTTTCCTCCATAAAACTATTGGGAGCAAATCAACACTTCCCTAGGAGAATTAAGCTCCAACATGGGACAACTAAGGATAGAGCACTAAGAGCATTCCCTCATCCTCCATGAAATTAGAGAAGATCAAAGAGCTATGAGGGAGGAGCAACAAAGACAAGGAAGAGACATAGAGGACCTCAAAAGCACCATTGGTTCTTCAAGAAGAGGAATACGCCACCCTCACTAAGGTGGACTCATTCCTTAATCTCCTTGTCTATTTATTTTACTGTTTTTCGATTTTTGAGCTTTATGTTTTATTTATGTTTGTGTCTTCACTATATGATCATTAGTGTCTAAGTGTCTATGCCTTAAAGTTATGAATGTCCTATGAATCCATCACCTCTCTTAATTGAAAACTGTTTTAATTACAAAAGAACAAGAAGTACATGATTTTGAATTCATCCTTGAAACTAGTTTAATTATTTTGATGTGGTGACAATACTTTTTATTTTCTGAATGAATGCTTGAACAGTGCATATGTCTTTTGATATTATGGTTTATGAATATTAAATATGTTGGCTCTTGAAGAATAAGGAAAAAGGAGAAATGTTATTTGAAGATCTGAAAAATCATAAAAATGATTCTTGAAGCAAGAAAAAGCAGTGAATGCAAAAGATTACAAAAAAAAAAGAGAAAAATAGCAAAAAAAAAGAGAAAAAGAAAAAAAAGAAAAAGCAAGCAGAAAAAGCCAAAAGCTCTTTAAACCAAAAGGCAAGAGCAAAAAGCCAATAGCCCTTAAAACCAAAAGGCAAGGGTAAATAAAAAGGATCCAAGGCTTTGAGCATCAGTGGATAGGAGGGCCTAAAGGAATAAAATCCTGGCCTAAGCGGCTAAACCAAGTTGTCCCTAACCATGTGCTTGTGGCGTGAAGGTGTCAAGTGAAAACTTGAGACTGAGCGGTTAAAGTCGAGGTCCAAAGCAAAAAGAAGAGTGTGCTTAAGAACCCTGGACACCTCTAATTGGGGACTTTAGCAAAGCTGAGTCACAATCTGAAAAGGTTCACCCAGTTATGTGTCTGTGGCATTTATGTATCCGTGGTAATACTGGAAAACAAAGTGCTTAGGGCCACGACCAAGACTCATAAAGTAGTTGTGTTCAAGAATCAACATACTAAACTAGGAGAATCAATAACACTGTCTGAATTCTAAGTTCCTATAGATGCCAATCATTCTGAACATCAATGGATAAAGTGAGATGCCAAAACTATTCAAGAGGCAAAAAGCTACTAGTCCCGCTCATCTGATTGGAGCTAAGTTTCATTGATATTTTGGAATTTATAGTATATTCTCTTCTTTTTATCCTATTTGATTTTCAGTTGCTTGGGGACAAGCAACAATTTAAGTTTGGTGTTGTGATGAGCGGATAATTTATACGCTTTTTGGCATTGTTTTTACATAGTTTTCAGTATGATTTAGTTAGTTTTTAGTATATTTTTATTAGTTTTTAAATAAAAATCACATTTCTGAACTTTACTATGAGTTTGTGTGTTTTTCTATGATTTCAGGTATTTTATGGCTGAAATTGAGGGACTTGAGCAAAAATCAGATTCAGAGGTTGAAGAAGGACTGCAGATGCTGTTGGATTCTGACCTCCCTGCACTCAAAGTGGATTTTCTGGAGCTACCGAACTCCAAATGGCGCGCTCTCAATTTCGTTGGAAAGTAGACATCCAGGGCTTTCCAGCAATATATAACAGTCCATACTTTTCCCGAGTTTAGATGACGCAAACTAGCGTTCAACGCCAGTTCCATGTTGCATTCTGGAGTTAAACGCCAGAAACAGGTTGCAAAGTGGAGTTAAACGCCAGAAACAGGTTATAAACTGGCGTTCAACTCCAAGAAAGACCTCTCCACTTGAAAGCTTCAATGCTCAGCCCAAGCACACACCAAGTGGGTCCCAGAAATGGATTTCTGCATCATTTACTTATTTCTATAAACCCTAGTAACTAGTTTAGTATAAATAGAACTTTTTACTATTGTCTTTAAATCTTTGGATTATCTTTTGATCTTTTGATCACGTTTTGGGAGCTGGCCTCTCGGCCATGCCTGGACCTTGTTCTTATGTATTTTCAACGGTAGAGTTTCCACACACCATAGATTAAGGTTTGGAGCTCTGCTGTTCCTCATGAATTACTACAAAGTACTATTATTTTTCAATTCAATTCAAGCTTATTCCGATTCTAAGATATTCATTCGTACTTCAATATGAATGTGATGATCGTGACAGTCATCATCATTCCCAACCTATGAATGCGTGCCTAACAACCACTTCAGTTCTACCTTAGATTGAATGAATATCTCTGGGATTCCTTAATCAGAGTCTTCGTGGTATAAGTTAGAATCCATGGATGGCCATTCTTGAGATCCGGAAAGTCTAAACCTTGTCTGTGGTATTCCGAGTAGGATCTAGAAAGGGATGGCTGCGACGAGCTTCAAACTCGCGATTGCTGGGCGTAGTGACAGACGCAAAAGGATCAATGGATCCTATTCCAGTATGATCGAGAACCGACAGATGATTAGCCATGCAGTGACAGCGTATTGGACCATTTTCACTGAGAGGACAAGATGTAGCGATTGACAACGGTGATGCCTAACATACAGCTTGCCATAGAAAGGAGTATGAATGATTGGATGAAGAAAATAGGAAAGCAGAGGTTCAGGAGGAACAAGCATCTTCATATGCTTATCTGAAATTCTCACCAATGAATTACATAAGTATCTCTATCTTTAATTTACGTTTTATTTATCTTTTAATTATTAAATCTCCATAATCTATTGAATCTGCCTGACTGAGATTTGCAAGATGACCATAGCTTGCTTCAAGCCGACAATCTCCGTGGGATCGACCCTTACTCACGTAAGGTTTATTACTTGGACGATCCAGTGCACTTGCTGGTTAGTTGTGTGAAGTTGTGACAAAGAACTAAGATTATGAATGTGCGTATTAAGTTTTTTAGTGCCGTTAACAAGGAATGAACCGTCACGATTTCTGTGCACCAGAAAGTCAAGTAACTAACTAACCAACTATACCTCAGGTCCTAATCCTCTACCCAAGGAAGGATTAGAGTTAGAGACTAGAGGGCCAGCCAACAACTTTCAATTAATATTAACACTTGAGTATTCCAACTCAAGGTTCTCCTTTTAATCAACCCCAAGTCAAGTTGGGAGTCTACTCCAATGACATGAATATAACATTCACAGAAATATCAGAAGAAGACATGATAAATAAAATAGGAATGAAAAATTAATTAAAAGTAAAAATGGTTCTTTGCATTAATAAATCCCAAAATGCAACATATGTATCTGAACAGGGTTAATAGGTAATCAAAAGAGTAAAGGAATAAGAAAGCAAACTAGAATAATAGCAACTTCAACGGAGATAATGACTCTTCTCTAAATCCAAAGCAAAAGCATAAACTATAAAAGTAGAAATCTATGAATGTGTAGAAAACCTAGAGGAAGTATGATTTCTCTCTAAGATTCCAATCTCAAACTAAAAAATATGCGAATCGGAATGTCTCCTGAGTTTCTGCTCATCCCCTGGCTCTATTCTATGTTTCTGGGCTGAAAACCGGGTCCAAACTCGGCCCAAAATTGTCCCCAGCATTTTCTGCAATTTCTGCAGGTAGCACATGTCACGCGTACGCGTCAGTCACGCGTACGTGTTGTTTGGCAATTTTCCTTCTCACGCGTACGCGTAAGGCACGCGCATGCATCACCGTGCGAACTCCGATTCACGCGCACGCGTGAGCCATGCATGCGCATCGCTCCTCGCTGGTTGTCTCCTTTATTTCTTGTGTTCTTTCCATTTATGCAAGCTTTCTATCCATCCTCTAAACCATTCCTACCCTAATAAGCCTGAAAACACTTAACGCACAAATCACGGCATCGAATGGTATAAAGGAGAATTAAAAATACACAATTTAAGGGCTTAGGAAGCAAGTTTTCAATTATAGAACAAAACTAGGAAGGAATTGTAATATCATGCAAATTGTATGAATAAATGTGCAAAGACCTGATAAAACCACTCAATTGAGCACAAGATAAACCATAAAATAGTGGTTTATTAGTGCGTCCAGCTCAGCAAGAAGGACTCTCGCCACATCCTGGGATCGCTTTTTGATGGATAAGCTGGTGTTGTCGCATTCCACTATAACTTCTCCATCGACGTATACCCTTCCTATGATTCCGTTGAATAGTGAGGAAAGGTTGTTGATTATTTTCCTCTCCAAAATGATGTTGTAGGTCGTGGAGTATTTTAGGACAACGAACTCGGCGAGTATGGTCTTCTTTTGGTTCCCAGATCTGATGGTGATTGATAGCACGATGGAACCGACTGGCTTGAGAGAATTGTCTCTGAGTCCGGTTGCCCCATTACAGTAACTTTGTAAGTTTTAATTTCGAAATCCTAACTTGTCAAATGCTCTCTTAAAAAGGATATTAGAGTCGGCTCCGGTGTCTACAAGTATGCGTTTTACCAAACCGGTCCCGACTCTAGCCGATATGATGAAAGGGGCATCTTCTTCCGAGGTACCATTCTGGCAATCCTCGGGGGAGAATGTGATCATTGTTGGGCGGGGGAAGGGGTTCTCTTCCGTCTTTGACAGCCAGCACCTATTGGATTTTTTTGACGCATCCTTCCTTGTGATGATGTTCACTAGAATCATCGGGTCAGATTTTGGACTTTCTTGGTGTGCTTGCCTTACCATTCTGGATTTCGCCCATCCCGTTCTGGCGATCTTTCCCTTTCGACTTTCTTGGGTTCTCAGATGTCCAAGTTTGCCATCTCAGATGGCTTGTTCAAGAGCGTCTTTCAAGTCAAAGAAGTCTTGGGTCTTGTGCCCGTAACTTCTGTGATAGTTTCAGTACAAGCTTTTGTTGTCGCCTGTCCATTTTTTAGTTGTTGCGTCTTCGGGAGAATACCTCGCTCTACTATTTGGTGATAGATTTTTGTGATTGGGGCTGGGAGGGGGTGTAGTTCGTGAGCTTCCCCACCTGGGCGGTAGGCTAGGGGCAGTGGATTTGAAGTGCTCTTTTGAGGTGTCCTTGGTCGGAAGGTTACCTTGAGGTACCATGCTACCATGCTGCAATTTATTGGCTACCACGACTTGGCTTACCTCCTCGTCATTTATGTATTCCCTTATGACATTCTGGATTTCATGCATTGTCCAACCCGGCTTGGTCGTGAGGTGCTTACAAAAGGCTTCATTCATGAGCCCATTGGTTAGACAGAGGCTGGCCACAGAGTCTGTGGGCCCATCGACCATTATGCACTCGTCATTAAATCTACTGAGGTATTTTCTCGGGGGCTCGTCTTACCGTTGTATGACTCTGAGCAGGTGATGAGCGGATAATTTATACGCTTTTTGACATTGTTTTTAGTATGTTTTTAGTAGGATCTGGTTACTTTTAGGGATGTTTTCATTAGTTTTTATGTTAAATTCACATTCCTGGACTTTACTATGAGTTTGTGTGTTTTTCTGTGATTTCAGGTATTTTCTGGCTGAAATTGAGGGACTTGAGCAGAAATCAGATTCAGAGGTTGAAAAAGGACTGCTGATGCTGTTGGATTCTGACCTCCCTACACTCAAAGTAGATTTTCAGGAGCTACAGAACTCGAAATGGCGCGCTTCCAATTGCGTTGGAAAGTAGACATCCAGGGCTTTCCAGCAATATATAATAGTCCATACTTTGGCCAAGAATTGACGACGTAAACTGGCGTTCAACGCCAGCCTTCTGCCCAAATCTGGCGTCCAGCGCCAGAAAAGGATCCAAAACCAGAGTTGAACGCCCAAACTGGCACAGAAACTGGCGTTCAACTCCACAAATGGCCTCTGCACGTGCAACACTTAAGCTCAGCCCAAACACACACCAAGTGGGCCCCGGAAGTGGATTTATGCATCAATTACTTACTCATGTAAACCCTAGTAGCTAGTTTATTATAAATAGGACCTCTTACTATTGTATTTGGTATCTTGGTCTCAGTTTTAATCCATTGTTCATCTTAGGAGACTATTGATCATGTTTAGGGGGCTGGCCATCTCGGCCATGCCTGGACCTTTCACTTATGTATTTTCAACGGTAGAGTTTCTACACTCCATAGATTAAGGTGTGGAGCTCTGCTGTTCCTCAAAGATTAATGCAAAGTACTACTGTTTTCTATTCAATTCTTCTTATTTCGCTTCTAAGATATCCATTCGCACCCAAGAACGTGATGAAGGTGATGATTATGTGTGACGTTCATCATCCTTCTCCCTTATGAACGCGTGCCTGACAAACACTTCTGTTCTACATGAATTAAGCTAGAATGAATATCTCTTAGATCTCCTAACCAGAATCTTCGTGGCGTAAGCTAGAATGATGGCGACATTCAAGAGAATCCGGAAAGTCTAAACCTTGTCTGTGGTATTCCGAGTAGGATTCAATGATTGAATGACTGTGACGAGCTCCTAACTCGCGATTGCAGGGCGTTAGTGACAGACGCAAAAGGATAGTAAATCCTATTCCAGCATGATCGAGAACCGACAGATGAATAGCCGTGCCGTGACAGGGTGCGTGAGCATATTATTCACTGAGAGGATAAGATGAAGCCATTGACAAAGGTGATGCCTCCAGACGATTAGCCGTGCCGTGACAGGGCATTGGATCATTTTCCCGAGAGATGACCGAAAGTAGCCGTTGACAATGGTGATGTATCACATAAAGCCAGCCATGGAAAGGAGTAAGACTGATTGGATGAAGATAGCAGGAAAGCAGAGGTTCAGAGGAACGAAAAGCATCTCCATTCGCTTATCTGAAATTCCTACCAATGATTTACATAAGTATCTCTATCCCTATTTTATTATATAATATTCGAAAACACCATTATCACGTTATATCTGCCTGACTGAGATTTACAAGGTGACCATAGCTTGCTTCATACCAACAATCTCCGTGGGATTCGACCTTTACTCACGTAAGGTATTACTTGGACGACCCAGTGCACTTGCTGGTTAGTTGTATCGAAGTTGTGACAAATTATGAATTAAGATCAGAGCACCAAGCTTTGGAGCCATTACCAGGATTTGTTCGAGGCTGGAGATCACAATTTCGTGCACCAAGTTTTTGGCGCCGTTGCCGGGGATTGTTCGAGTTTTCGGCAAGCTTTTGGTCCAGTAACATCAGTGCCAAGTTTGATCCGGCAACAGCACCAAGTTTTTGGTGCCGTTGCCGGGGATTGTTTGAGTTTGGACAACTGACGGTTCATCTTGTTGCTCAGATTAGGTAATTTTCTTTTTGTTTTCTTATCAAAAATTTTTCAAAAATCTTTCAAAATTTTCTCCTTTGTTTTCGAAAAAAAAAAAAAGAAGAAAAATTTTAATTAAAAATGTTTTCAAAAATAAATTATTCTATGGCTTCAGAATTTTTAAGAATGAATTCTAGTGTTTCATAAAGCATGTGAAGCCTGGCTGGCTGTAAAGCCATGTCTAAATTCTTTTGGACTTAGGCTTCCAAACCATCAGAGGTAAGTTACATACTTGATAAATGATGAGCAGCAATTTGTTATCAAGATCAATATACTCTGGTGTTAAATGCTGAAGCTTGGCTAGCCATTGGCCATGTCTAGTGTTTTGGACTGGAGCTTTCTTTGAAAGCTTGGCTGGCTAGTGAGCCATGTCTAATTCCTCGACTGAAGCTTTAGACTAAGAATGCAAGATTCCTGGAATTCATATTAAAAATTTTGGAATCCTTACTTTTTCTTTTTCATATAATTTTCGAAAAAATCCAAAAAAATTAGAAAATCAAAAAAATCAAAAATATTTTCTGTTTCTTGTTTGAGTCTTGAGTCATATCATAAGTTTGGTGTCACTTGCATATGCATTTTGCATTTTTCGAAAATATCATGCATTCATAGTGTTCTTCATGATCTTCAAAGTCTTCTTGTTTGATCTTGATGATTTTTTGTTTTGTGTCTTTCCATGTTTATCATATGCATTCTTGAATTCTTGGTGTCTAGGCATTAGAGAATTCTAAGTTTGGTTTCTTGCATGTTTTCTTTGCATTAAAAATTTTTCAAAATATGTTCTTGATGTTCATCATGACATTCATAGTGTTCTTGATGTTCATCATGACATTCATAGCATTCTTGCATGCATTCATTGTTTTGATCTAAAAATTTCATGCATTGCATCTTTTTAGTGTTTTTCTCTTGCATCATAAAAATTCAAAAATAAAAAAAAATATCTTTCCCTTTTTCTCTCATCAAATTCGAAAATTTGGATTGACTTTTTCAAAAATTTTTAAAATCAAGTTGTTTCTTATGAGTCAAATCAAATTTTCAATTTGAAAATCTTATCTTTTTCAAAATCTTTTTCAAAAATCTTTTTCTTATTTTTATACCAAATTTTCGAAAATAACATAATCAATTAATGTTTTGATTCAAAAATTTGAAGTTTGTTACTTGCTTGTTAAGAAAGATTCAAACTTTAAGTTCTAGAATCATATCTTGTGATTTCTTATGAATCAAGTCATTAATTGTGATTTTAAAAATCAAATCTTTTTCAAAACTAATTTTATCATATCTTTTCAAAAATATCTTCTCATCTTATCTTTTTCAAAAAAAAATTTGATTTCAAAATATCTTTTCTAACTTCCTAACTTCTTATCTTTTCAAAATTTGTTTCAACTAACTAACTAACTTTTTGTTTGTTTCTTAACTTTTTCAAAACCACCTAACTAACTCTCTCTCTCTCATTTTCGAAAATATCTTCCCTCTTTTTCAAAAATTTCTTTTTAATTAACTAATTATTTTTATTTTCTATTTTTGATTTCAAAAATTTTCGAAAATTACTAACATTTTTCAAAAACCATTTTCAAAAATCACTAACTCTTTTTCAAAATAATTTTCGAAAATTATCCCTCCCCCATCTCATTCTATTTATTCATTCATATCCTAACATCTCATCTCACCTCTCTTCCATCCTCACAGTTGTGTTTCTTCCATTATATTACATTCTTTGTCTCCCCCTCTTCTTCCACTCACACAGGAATCCCTATACTGTGGTATAAAGGATCTCCATTATTATTATTATTTTCCTGTGCCTTCTTCTTTGTCATATGAGCAGGAGCAAGGATAAGAACATTCTTGTTGAAGCAGATCCAGAACCTGAAAGGACTCTGAAAAGAAAATTAAGATAAGCTAAATTACAACAATCCAGAGATAACCTTTCAGAAATTTTCGAACAGGAAAAGGAGATGGCAGCCGAAAATAATAATAATGTAAGGAAGATGCTTGGTGACTTTACTGCACCTAATTCCAATTTACATGGAAGAAGCATCTCCATTCCTGCCATTGGAGCAAACAACTTTGAGCTGAAACCTCAATTAGTTTCTCTGATGCAGCAGAACTGCAAGTTTCATGGACTTCCATCGGAAGATCCCTTTCAGTTCTTAACTGAATTCTTGCAGATATGTGATACTGTTAAGACTAATGGAGTAGATCCTGAAGTCTACAGGCTCATGCTTTTCCCCTTTGCTGTAAGAGACAGAGCTAGATTATGGTTGGATTCTCAACCCAAAGACAGCCTGAACTCTTGGGATAAGCTGGTCACGGCTTTCTTAGCCAAGTACTTTCCTCCTCAAAAGCTGAGCAAGCTTAGAGCTGATGTTCAAACCTTCAGACAAAAAGAAGGTGAATCCCTCTATGAAGCTTGGGAAAGATACAAACAGTTGACCAAAAAGTGTCCTTCTGACATGCTTTCAGAATGGACCATCCTGGACATATTCTATGATGGTTTATCTGAGCTATCAAAGATGTCACTGGACACTTCTGCAGGTGGATCCATTCACCTAAAGAAAACGCCTGCAGAAGCTCAAGAACTCATTGACATGGTTGCTAATAACCAGTTCATGTACACTTCTGAAAGGAATCCTGTGAGTAATGGGACGCCTATGAAGAAGGGAGTTCTTGAAGTTGATACTCTGAATGCCATATTGGCTCAGAACAAAATATTGACTCAGCAAGTCAATATGATTTCTCAGAGTCTGAATGGAATGCAAGCTGCATCCAACAGTACTCAAGAGGCTTCTCCTGAAGAAGAAGCTTATGATCCTGAGAACCCTGCAATAGCAGAGGTGAACTACTTAGGTGAACCTTATGGAAACACCTATAACTCATCATGGAGAAATCATCCAAATTTCTCATGGAAGGATCAAAATCCTCAACAAGGCTTTAATAATGGTGGAAGAAATAGGTTTAGCAATAGCAAGCCTTTTCCATCATCCACTCAGCAACAGACAGAGAACTCTGAACAAAATGCTTCTAATTTAGCAAATCTAGTCTCTGATCTATCTAAGGCCACTGTGAGTTTCATGAATGAAACAAGGTCTTCCATTAGAAATTTGGAAGCACAAGTGGGCCAGCTGAGTAAAAGGATCACTGAAATCCCTCCTAGTACTCTCCCAAGCAATACAGAAGAGAATCCAAAAGGAGAGTGCAAGGCCATTGACATAAGTGCCATGGCCGAACCTGTGAGGAGAGGAGAGGACGTGAATCCCAAGGAGGAAGACCTCCTGGGACGTCCAGTGGTCAATAAGGAGCTTCCCTCTAAGGAACCAAAGGACTCTGAGGCTCATCTAGAGACCAAAGAGATTCCATTGAACCTCCTTATACCCTTCATGAGCTCTGATGAGTATTCCTCTTCTGAAGAGAATGAGGATGTTACTGAAGAGCAAACTGCCAAGTTTCTTGGTGCAATCATGAAGCTGAATGCCAAATTATTTGGCATTGATACTTGGGAAGTTGAACCTCCCTTGTTCATCAATGAACTAAGTGATCTGGATCAACTGACATTGCCTCAGAAGAGACAGGATCCTGGAAAGTTCATATTACCTTGTACCATAGGCACCATGATCTTTAAAGCTCTGTGTGACCTTGGTTCAGGTATAAACCTCATGCCCATCTCTGTAATAGAGAAACTGGGAATCTATGGGGTACAAGCTGCTAAAATCTCACTAGAGATGGCAGACAGCTCAAGAAAACAGGCTTATGGACAAGTAGAAGATGTATTAGTAAAGGTTGAGGGCCTTTACATACCTACTGATTTCATAGTCCTAGATACTGGAAAGGAAGAGGATGAATCCATCATCCTAGGAAGACCTTTCCTGGCCACAGCAAGAGCTGTGATTGATGTTGACAGAGGTGAAATAGTCCTTCAATGGAATGAGGACTCCCTTGTGTTCAAAACTCAAGGATCTCCCTCTGCAACCATGGAGAGGAAGCAGAAAAAGCTTCTCTCAAAGCAAAGTCAACCAGAGCCCCCACAGTCAAACTCTAAGTTTGGTGTTGAACTCCCATATCCAAACTCTAAGTTTGGTGTTGGAGAGTCTCAACAAAGCTCTGCACATCTGTGAGGCTCCATGAGAGCCCACTGTCAAGCTATTGACATTAAAGAAGCGCTTGTTGGGAGGCAACCCAATGTTTATCTAATTCTTATTTTTATTGTTTTTCATGTTTTCTTAGGTTTATGATCATGTGGAGTCACAAAATAAATATAAAAATTGAAAACGGAATCAAAAACAGCAGAAGAAAAATCACACCCTGGAGGAGCATCTGTCTGGCGTTCAGCGCTAGAACAGAGCATGGTTCTGGCACTGAACGCCCAAAATGGGCAGCTTCTGGGCGCTGAACGCCAGAACAGGCATGGTTCTGGCGTTCAACGCCAGAAATGGCACACAAATGGACGCTGAACGCCCAAAATGGCCACCAACCTGGCGCTGAACGCCCAGAGTTGGGTACAAAGGCATTTTTACATGCCTAATGGGTGCAGGGATGTAATTCCTTGAACACCTCAGGATCTGTGGACCCCACAGGATCCCCACCTACCTCCACTCACTTCTTCTCACCATTCTCTTTCACACAACCCCATAAACACTCTTCCCAAAAACCCTTCACCTATCACCTCAATCTCTCTTCTCCATCACCTCTTCACCACTCACATCCATCCACTCTTCCCCATAAACCTACCTCATAAACTCCACCTACCTTCAAAATTCAAAACCAATTTCCCACCCAAACCCACCCATATGGCCGAACCTTAACCCCCTTCCCTTCCCTATATAAAGCCCTCCATTCTTCATCAAATTCACACAACACACCCCTCTACACTCCTCTTGGCCGAAACCACATCTCCCTCACCCTCTCCATATTTCTTCTTCTTCTTCTTCTATTCTTTTGTTTATTGCTCGAGGGCGAGCAATATTCTAAGTTTGGTGTGGTAAAAGCATAAGCTTTTTGTTTTTCCATTACCATTGATGGCACCTAAGACCGGAGAATCCTCTAGAAGAGGGAAAGGAAAGATAAAAGCTTCCACATCCGAGTCATGGGAGATGGAAAGGTTCATCTCCAAAGCCCATCAAAACCACTTCTATGATGTTGTGGCCAAGAAGAAGGTGATCCCTGAGGTCCCTTTCAAACTCAAAAGAAATTAGTATCCGGAGATCTGACATGAAATTCAAAGAAGAGGTTGGGAAGTTCTAACAAATCCCATCCAACAAGTCGGCATCCTAATGGTTCAAGAGTTCTATGCCAATGCATGGATCACCAAGAACCATGATCAAAGTAAGAACCCGGATCCAAAGAACTATGTTACAATGGTTCGGGGGAAATACTTAGACTTTAGTCCGGAGAATGTGAGGTTGGCGTTCAACTTGCCAAACATGGAAGAGAATGCACGCCCCTACACAAGGAGAGTCAACTTTGATCAAAGGTTGGACCAAGTCCTTTTGGACATATGTGTAGAAGGAGCTCAATGGAAGATTGACTCCAAAGGCAAGCCGGTTCAACTAAGAAGATTGGACCTCAAGCCTGTAGCTAGAGGATGGTTGGAGTTCATTCAATGCTCAATCATTCCCACTAGCAACCGGTCTGAAGTTACTATAGACCGGGCCATCATGATCCATAGCATCATGATTGGAGAAGAGGTGGAAGTTCATGAGATTATACCTCAAGAACTCTACAAGGTGGCTGACAAGTCCTCCACCATGGCAAGGTTAGCCTTTCCTCACCTCATTTGCCACCTATGCAATTCAGCTGGGATTGACATAGAGGGAGATATCCTCATTAAAGAGGACAAGCCCATCACTAAGAAAAAGATGGAGCAAGCAAGAGAGCCCAGTCATGGAGCTCAAGAGGCGCAAGAAGATCATTTCCATGAGATTCCGGAGATGCCTCAAATGCACTTTCCTCCACAAAACTATTGGGAGCAAATCAACACCTCCCTAGGAGAATTGAGTTCCAATATGGGACAACTAAGGGTGGAACATCAAGAGCACTCCATCATGCTTCATGAGATAAGAGAAGATCAAAAAGCAATGAGGGAGGAGCAACAAAGACAAGGAAGAGACATAGAAGAGCTCAAGGACATCATTGGTTCCTCAAGAAGAAAACGCCACCATCACTAAGGTGGATTCATTCCTTGTTCTTATTTCTTCTGTTTTTCATTTTCTATGTGCTTATCTATGTTTGTGTCTTCATTACATGATCATTAGTAGTTAGTAACTCTGTCTTAAAGTTATGAATGAATCCATCACCTCTCTTAAATGAAAACTGTTTTAATTCAAAAGAACAAGAAGTACATGAGTTTCGAATTTATCCTTGAACTTAGCTTAATTATATTAATGTGGTGACAATGCTTCTTGTTTTCTGAATGTATGCTGGAACAGTGCATATGTCTTTTGAAGTTGTTGTTTAAGAATGTTAAATATGTTGGCTCTTGAAAGAATGATGACAAGGAGACATGTTATTTGATAATCTGAAAAATCATAAAAATGATTCTTGAAGCAAGAAAAAGCAGCAAAGAACAAAGCTTCAAAAAAAAAAAAAAAAAAAAAAAAGAGAAAAAAATAGGTGAAAAAAAAAATTTATATAGAAAGAAAAAGCAAGTAGAAAAAGCCAAAGCTCTTAAAACCAAGAGGCAAGAGCAAAAAGCCAAAACCCTTAAAACCAAAAGGCAAGGGTAAATAAAAAAGGATCCCAAGGCTTTGAGCATTAGTGGATAGGAGGGCCTAAAGGAATAAAATCCTGGTCTAAGCGGCTAAACCAAGCTGTCCCTAACCATGTGCTTGTGGCGTGTAGGTGTCAAGTGAAAACTTGAGACTGAGCGGTTAAAGTCAAGGTCCAAAGCAAAAAAAAGAGTGTGCTTAAGAACCCTGGACACCTCTAATTGGGGACTTTAGCAAAGCTGAGTCACAATCTGAAAAGGTTCACCCAATTATGTGTCTGTGGCATTTATGTATCCGGTGGTAATACTGGAAAACAAAGTGCTTAGGGCCACGGCCAAGACTCATAAAGAAGCTGTGTTCAAGAATCATCATACTGAACTAGGAGAGTCAATAACACTATTCGAAATCTGAAGTTCCTATAGATGCCAATCATTCTAAACTTCAATGGATAAAGCGAGATGCCAAAACTATTCAAGAGGCAAAAAGCTATAAGTCCCGCTCATATGATTGAAGCTCTGTTTCATTGATAATTTGGAATTTATAGTATATTCTCTTCTTTTTATTCTATTTGATTCTCAGTTGCTTGGGGACAAGCAACAATTTAAGTTTGGTGTTGTGATGAGCGGATAATTTATACGCTTTTTGACATTGTTTTTAGTATGTTTTTAGTAGGATCTAGTTACTTTTAGGGATGTTTTCATTAGTTTTTATGTTAAATTCACATTTCTGGACTTTACTATGAGTTTGTGTGTTTTTCTGTGATTTCAGGTATTTTCTGGCTGAAATTGAGGGACTTGAGCAGAAATCAGATTCAGAGGTTGAAAAAGGACTGCTGATGCTGTTGGATTCTGACCTCCCTACACTCAAAGTGGATTTTCTGGAGCTACAGAACTCGAAATGGCGCGCTTCCAATTGCGTTGGAAAGTAGACATCCAGGGCTTTCCAGCAATATATAATAGTCTATACTTTGGCCAAGAATTGACGACGTAAACTGGCGTTCAACGCCAGCCTTCTGCCCAAATCTGGCGTCCAGCGCCAGAAAAGGATCCAAAACCAGAGTTGAACGCCCAAACTGGCACAGAAACTGGCATTCAACTCCACAAATGGCCTCTGCACGTGCAACACTTAAGCTCAGCCCAAACACACACCAAGTGGGCCCCGAAAGTGGATTTATGCATCAATTACTTACTCATGTAAACCCTAGTAGCTAGTTTATTATAAATAGGACCTCTTACTATTGTATTAGGTATCTTTGGTCTCTGTTTTAATCCATTGTTCATCTTAAGAGACTATTGATCACGTTTAGGGGGCTGGCCATATCGGCCATGCCTGGACCTTTCACTTATGTATTTTCAACGGTAGAGTTTCTACACTCCATAGATTAAGGTGTGGAGCTCTGCTGTTCCTCAAAGATTAATGCAAAGTACTACTGTTTTCTATTCAATTCTTCTTTTTTCGCTTCTAAGATATCCATTCGCACCCAAGAACGTGATGAAGGTGATGATTATGTGTGACGCTCATCATCCTTCTCCCTTATGAACGCGTGCCTGACAAACACTTCTGTTCTACATGAATTAAGCTAGAATGAATATCTCTTAGATCTCCTAACCAGAATCTTCGTGGCGTAAGCTAGAATGATGGCGGCATTCAAGAGAATCCGGAAAGTCTAAACCTTGTCTGTGGTATTCCGAGTAGGATTCAATGATTGAATGACTGTGACGAGCTCCTAACTCGCGATTGCAGGGCGTTAGTGACAGACGCAAAAGGATAGTAAATCCTATTCCAGCATGATCGAGAACCGACAGATGAATAGCCGTGCCGTGACAGGGTGCGTGAGCATATTATTCACTGAGAGGATAAGATGAAGCCATTGACAAAGGTGATGCCTCCAGACGATTAGCCGTGCCGTGACAGGGCATTGGATCATTTTCCCGAGAGATGACCGAAAGTAGCCGTTGACAATGGTGATGTATCACATAAAGCCAGCCATGGAAAGGAGTAAGACTGATTGGATGAAGATAGCAGGAAAGCAGAGGTTCAGAGGAATGAAAAGCATCTCCATTCGCTTATCTGAAATTCCTACCAATGATTTACATAAGTATCTCTATCCCTATTTTATTATATAATATTCGAAAACACCATTATCACGTTATATCTGCCTGACTGAGATTTACAAGGTGACCATAGCTTGCTTCATACCAACAATCTCCGTGGGATTCGACCCTTACTCACGTAAGGTATTACTTGGACGACCCAGTGCACTTGCTGGTTAGTTGTATCGAAGTTGTGACAAATTATGAATTAAGATCAGAGCACCAAGCTTTGGAGCCATTACCAGGATTTGTTCGAGCCTGGAGATCACAATTTCGTGCACCAGCAGGCTGATTGGGTGTTTTACCTTTGTAATTCTAGTGGTGAATTGTGCCATGAACTTCCTAGAGATATCATTAAAACAAGCAATCAATCCATTTGGGAGAGCGTTAAACTACTTAATTGTTGGGCCAGCCAGGGTCATTGGAAAAATCCTACATAGAACTGCATCGGCAGCACTTTACAGGTTCATCTTGCCTTCAACGGCCGTTAGGTGTTCTTCGGGGTCTTTGGTGCCGTCATACTTCATGTTGGTTGGTTTTTCAAAACCATTTGGTAGCTTGGCCTTTAGGATTTTCTCGGTGAATGGGGTGGCTCCATTATCACATGTTCACGCCTCGTCCGTTTGGAATCCTACCGGTGCCTCCTGTCCTTGTCATCACATCGGCGTTCTAGCTCTCGGGAAATGCTTGATAAACCCCATTTGTAGGGTTTATCTTGTGCTTGATTTAGGGGATTTTATAACCTTTTACCCACATTTATCCAATGAAATAGCATGGTTTTATAACTTCTCCTTTTATTGTGCTTAAGGGTGAAAACATGTTTTTAGGTCTTAAAATAGCTAAATCTAATTCACCTTGATTCCATTAGATGCCTTGATATGTTTGTTGAGTGATTTCAGATTTAGGAGGCAAAGATTGGATATTTCTATTATCCCGATCTCGCGGATATTTCGATTCCAGCTAATGATGATGCTATAGCTTCAATTCGGTTAATTCTTAACAAATTAGTATTTGCAATTTGTGAAGGTCGTTCTAGCTATATACGAAATTTTTAATTAATAATAAAATAAATTATTCTATTGATAACTTCATAGATTTATAGAATCGGTTACTATAACTAATTTACTAAATCACGCAAAAAACAAAAAACCCAGAAATATTAAGTGATTAGTCGATATTCAAAATAAAAGATTTAACAGACAATTGAAAAAATAGATGGTTGAATCAAAATAATTCCTTTCAAGTTCTATTTATTTTGAGGGCAATATGAATATTCTATTATGTTCCATCAACACATCAAGGGAATGAACGAAAAGCATGTAAAAATGAAGAACTCATGAAGAAATGAAGGAATCGCAAAAGCTGTCAAGCTGACCTCTTCGCACTTAAATGACCATAACTGAGCTACAGAGGTTCAAATGATGCGATTCTAGTTGCATTGGAAAGCTAACATCCGGGGCTTCGAAACAATATAAGATTTTCCATAGTTGATACATGTATGGTGAGGCGTACGTGCACTGTACACGCACGCATTGTTGCTGCCATAGGATCCACTTAAAGCAATACGTGGCCAGCGAATTCTAAAGCCTTGTGGGCCCAATCCAACTAATTTCTGATGCTATTTAAGCCAAGGATTGAAAGGGAATCAACATACTTTAGATACTTTTGATTATTAGTTTAGTTTTAGTTTAATTTTTGGAGGGAAAGTTAGTTTTAGAGAGAGAAGCTCTCACTTCTCTCTAGGATTAGAATTAGGATTAGGTTTAGTTCAATAATCTAGATCTAGGTTTCAATCCATGCTTTCTTCTTCTTCTTCTTCTTCTCAATTATTTGTTGTTGCATTTATGATTCCTCTATTCTTTTGTTGTAATTTCCTTTATGTTGTTTCTATGCTTTATTGTAGATCTACTCTTGTTCCTTCTATTTTCTTCCAATTCAATTTGAGATAATTCATAATAATTGTGTTTCTTTCGATTGATGTTATTAATTCCTTGCAATAAGTAGTTGTTAGATTTCATTGTTGTTATCAACTTACTTTGCTTTCCTTTTATGCATTCCAAGTGTTTGATGAAATTCTTGGTTAGATTTTAGTGTAGATTTTGTTCCTCTTGGCTTTGGTAGAGTAATTAGTGACGCTTGAGTTATCTAATTCCTTTGTTGATTGATAATTAGAAGTTGCTAATTGATTTGGATACCACTAAAGCTAGTCTTTCCCTTGGGAGTTGGCTAGGACTTGTGGAATCAAGTTAATTCATCTACTTGACTTTCCTCCATGGTTAGAGGTTAACTAAGTGGTAGCAATAAATAATAGTGGTCACAATTGAGGAGGATAACTAGGATGGGACTTCTAGTTCTCATTCCTTGTCAAGAGCTTTGTTAGTTGTTAGTTTATTTTCATTGCCATTTACATTTCTTGCCTATTATTCCAAAAACCCCAAACAATACCTCATAACCATTAACAAGAACATTTGTTTGCAATTCCTAGGGAGAACGACCTGAGGTTCAATACTTCGGTTTATAAATTTAGGGGTTTGTTACTTGTGATAAACAATCTTTTGTATGAAAGGACTATTGTTGGTTTAGAAACTATATTGCAACGAGATTTCATTTGTGAATTCTAAACCACACAAAAGTCCAATCATCATTTATGAGTAAAATGCTTTCATGCTTATCACTAATCTTGTTTGTGTTAATTCTTATTTGATCTTGATGCTCAATATGCTCTTTATGCTTTGACTTTACTCTTGCATCAAGTGTTAGTTCATATGCCCTTTGCCTATATTGTCTTCTCATTCACATATTGTAGCTACCATGTAGTGAGAACCTTACCCTTATTTGGCATTAGCCCCCGCCTATGTTCTCTTTGCTTTGATATCTTTGTTATAGGCTTAATTTTCTTTCTTTTTCTCTTCCTTTAGGTTGGCCACCAAGAAAGGAGGAAAAGGAAAAGCTTCGAGATGGGGCAACGAACAAGTCATCCGCACAACCTTTCAAAGAAGCTCATCAATTGTAGCAACCCCTCCACCTTGCTCTTCTTTACATGCACCGAGGACGGTGCAATCTTCAAGTGTGGGGAGGTCATCTGACCGATCGGTGATTTTGGGTGACAAGTTTTTAATCTCAACACTTTTGCATTTTATTTTTTTAGGTCTTTTAGGATTTTTGTTTCATTTTCTTATTTTTGCATATATATACATAATAAGCTTAGTTAAAATAATGAGATTTTTCAAGATTTCTATCTATAGGGCACCTCAATTGATTTGAGTGAAAACTTTTCATAAACTTGCTTGAATCATATATATATTTTGGATCATATTTTTGAGCTAAGAACACAAGCTTGTGAGATTTGAGCCTAATGGTGTGGTTACATCTTATAACCACTATTTTTTCCTTCTTGTGCACATTATTCTCTTCCTATGATTGTAATCTTTGATTTGTTTGATTCTTTATGTCCATTATTTTGTGTATTCATGCATTTATATGATTGAGGCCATCATTTCATTTAGCCCACTTACCAGATAGCCTCACCTCTTATCATCCATTGTTAGCCAATTTGAGCCTACGATTAACCCACTTGTTCTTAATTTAGCACATTACAAGCCTTAAGCGGAATACAATAAATATCCTTATTTTGATCTTTGATTAGCTTAGGCTAGAGTGTGTGAGTATCATTCAAGTATGGGAAAACTTGGGATATTAGGAGAATAAAAGGGTAGTTTTGTATTTTTATTAAAATTATTGAGAATTGGGTACATGCTCATGTATTGATAAAATGTATAGACCTTATGCATTGATGTTCTTATATATAGTTTGAAAGAAAAAAAAATGAGAAAAATAAAAGAAAAAGAAAAAGAAACAAAAAGGAGAGTATGGAAAAGAAAAGAAAAAAAAAGAGAAGAAAAGAAAGAAACAAAAAGGGAACAAAATGCCCCAAAGCAAAGTAAAGTTCAATAAAGATCAATGCATATGAGTTGTGAAATGAAAAGAAAATGCATGAGTATGTTAAAAAGTGAAAAATGGGTAGTTAGGTTAGTTTTGAATTGTATAGGATGTCATAGGTTAAGTGGGAAGTTTAAGCTTATCAAAGATTCAAATTTTAAGCTCACTTGACCATAAATGCATCCTACCTTGACCCTAGCCCCATTACAACCTATGAAAAGATCTCATGATACTTGTATGCATGCATGAAATAAATGTTGATTGTTAGAAGAAAAATAAATCTTGGAAAACATGATTAGGGGAGAATTGAGTGAATCAATCCTAAACACTTGAGCGAATAGAGTGCAAACACATCCGGTGAAGATTTGATGCTCAATTACATGTTTTCACCTAAGATCATCATTCTTCATGCAAGTTTGTAAAAATACTTAATAGCTCAATTCAATTGTGGTTTGGCATGGTTGCTAATACCTTTAGCCCTTGTGCATATATGCTTCTTGGACATTGATTTATTTTGACCAAGCAACTGCATTCATGTAGATAATTGAATATAGTTTAGGGTGCATTTAGTTATATTTCATTGAATAAATGTTGATACCCATTTGCTTTCTCTTGGTTTAAGCATGAGGAAATGCTTGGTTTAAGTGTGGGGAGGTTGATAAACCCCATTTGTAGGGTTTATCTTGTGCTTGATTTAGGGGATTTTATAACCTTTTACCCACATTTATCCAATGAAATAGCATGGTTTTATAACTTCTCCTTTAATTGTGCTTAAGGGTGAAAACATATTTTTAGGTCTTAAAATAGCTAAATCTAATTCACCTTGATTCCATTAGATGCCTTGATATATTTGTTGAGTGATTTCAGATTTAGGAGGTAAAGATTGGAGCAAGGGAATGAACGAAAAGCATGTAAAAATGGAGAACTCATGAAGAAATGAAGGAATCGCAAAAGCTGTCAAGCCGATCTCTTTGCACTTAAATGACCATAACCTAAGCTACAGAGGTCCAAATGATGCGGTTTCAGTTGCGTTGGAAAGCTAACATTCGGGGCTTCGAAACGATATAAGATTTGCTATAGTTGCTACACGTATGGTGATGCGTATTTGCACTGTACACGCACGCGTCGTTGCTGCCATAGGATCCACTTAAAGCAATACGTGGCCAACGAATTCTAAAGTCTTGTGGGCCCAATCCAACTCATTTCTGATGCTATTTAAGCCAAGGATTGAAGGAGAATCAACATACTTTAGATACTTTTGATCATTAGTTTAGTTTTAGTTTAATTTTTAGAGGCAAAGTTAGTTTTAGAAAGAAAAGCTCTCACTTCTCTCTAGGATTAGAATTAGGAGTAGGTTTAGTTCAATAATCTAGATCTAGGTTTCAATCCATGCTTTCTTCTTCTTCTTCTTCTCAATTCTTTGTTGTTGCATTTATGATTCCTCTATTATTTTATTGTAATTTTCTTTATGTTGTTTCTATGCTTTATTGTAGATGTACTCTTGTTCCTTCTATTTTCTTCCAATTCAATTTGAGGTAATTCATAATAATTGTGTTTCTTTCGATTGATGTTATTAATTACTTGCAATAAGTAGTTGTTAAATTTCAGTTGTTATCAACTTACTTTGCTTTCCTTTTATGCCTTCCAAGTGTTTGATGAAATGATTGGTTGGATTTTAGTGTAGATTTTGTTCCTCTTGGCTTTGGTAGAGTAATTAGTGATGCTTGAGTTATCTAATTCCTTTGTTGATTGATAATTAGAAGTTGCTAATTGATTTGGATACCACTAAAGCTAGTCTTTCCCTTGGGAGTTGGCTAGGACTTCTGGAATCAAGTTAATTCATCCACTTGACTTTCCTCCATGGTTAGAGGTTAACTAAGTGGTAGCAATAGATAATAGTGGTCACAATTGAGGAGGATAACTAGGACGGGACTTCTAGTTCTCATTCCTTGTTAAGAGCTTTGTTAGTTGTTAGTTTATTTTCATTGCCATTTACGTTTCTTGCCTATTATTTCAAAAATACCAAACAATACCTCAAAACCAATAACAAGAACATTTGTTTGCAATTTCTAGGGAGAACAACCCGAGGTTCAATACTTCAGTTTATAAATTTAGGGGTTTGTTACTTGTGACAAATAATCTTTTGTATGAAAGGACTATTGTTGGTTTAGAAACTATATTGCAACGAGCTTTCATTTGTGAATTTTAAACCACACATAAGTCCAATCATCAATGCTATAATTCTAGCATTGGTCAGGTGACCTTTCGTGCAAGGTTTCTTGCCATTATTAACTCCGGGAGGTTGCCTGGCTCATGTGTTCTGGCAAATATCACTCTTTGGAAGCGACCCAGTCCTCCAGGATTTATACCCTTTGGTAGAGCTCTTGAATTATCTATATCGTCTTCTCTCCTTGGCCGTCAGTTGTTCTGGTCTTACCATGCTGCCAGTCATCTTTTCTTAGTCCCTGCCTATCAGGAGTTGGCTGGTGGTGCACGTTGCTAGTTATCCTCCCCGTGGGTTGGTGAGGGGACATCGTTCTGTGCTTCGGGCATTGGGTTTCGTGGGTCTAGTTTGTCGTGATTGCTTGAGGACTGATGACACGTCATCTTAAGCGGTTTTTAAAGTCCTTTTTCATTTATTTTCTTAAGTTTTAGTCAAATTTCCTGATGTTTTCTAAGGAATTTACTAAATAATCAAATATTTGGAGTTGTGTTAGTGTTTTGATGATTTCAGGAGTTTTTGGCTAAAAAATAAAAAAAATCAAAGGAACAATTCAGAAACAGGAAAAGCATGGCCTAAAGAATCAAAAACATGTCCTAAAGGCCACCGAAGCTCCATTCCCAGCAGAAGGACTTCACGCCTGGCGGGACTCCCTCAACGAAGCAACACGCCTTCGCCCGGAAGACCTGTAACACTCCCGGCGGCCCTCTATTGCTTCCTCCTACCACCGAGCGCCTCCATTCCACGCTTGGCAGGCCTGCACCCCCTGTAAATGGGATGTTGGGCTTTTGGAAGCAAATCACAACTCTTGGATTCAATAATTGAGGTCCAACGCCTAAATTATCCACATCATTAGAAACCTTAATCACATCCAAAGCATTGAAAAATCTAAAATATTAGTTATTAATTTTTCTAGATTAAATACAATCCATTATAATGAATTAATTATGTTAACTAATTTATTTGATTAGATATTTAAATATCATATAATTCATTATAATTTATATTAATTTGTTTTAATAGTATTTTCTAATTTATTTCTCTTAATGTTCTGGTAGTATTTTTTAATTTATATCTTTTAATTTATTAAACCAAATTAATTATACTAATTATGTGTATTAATTAATTAATTTGATTAATTTATTAGTCATTAAAATAATAAATCTATGAATAAAATAGATAATTGAGATATTTTTAACTAATAATTAAATCAAATCAAATCATACGTGTTGAGCTAAATTCAAATAATGTGAATTAAAGACTAAATTAAAATAAGATGATTTCTTACTTATTCTAATTAAATACAATAAATACAAATTAATTTTGTTATATAATCATGATTTTTTGGTCTTTTTTATTTATAGATGATCAAACAAAATTACAAGAAAAATTATTTTTATTGTTCTTGCTATTTGAGCTTTTCTTTTCTTCTTTTTTTTCTTTATATGTAATTTTTTTTATGTATAAATGTACTCAAAATGAAAAGGCATGGATGAGTATTTCGTTGATTATTTGCTTGACCAATACTACAGTCCGAAAATATCTCAATTTAAGAATTTTACCACTACTAATGAAAGTTAGACCTGTAGTAAGTGGTTAATGTATTTTTTAACCGTATTGGATAGAAGAATATTTGTTAAAATAAATATACCCATTATAATGAATTTTCTTTGCTAATCTGTTATCTTTACCTAACAAACAATATCCATATTAAATATATAAGACTTGCTACACATCCAAGTATTTTTTCATCCAAGTTCATCCAAGTAGGCCCAACACCAACAAAAACCACTCTCATTAAAGGAGCATGATCACATGCGCGTTTTATAACGCAACTCTTCGGCTTTGTCTTCGTCTTCTCCTTTTCTGTTTCCTCCTTCTTCTCTTCCTCCTCCTCCTTCTTCTTTCAAATTCGTGCATGTAGGTTCTTCTTCTAGTCATCACCAACAACACCAATATTTTGCTTGGTTAAGTGGAGTTACTCATTTTGATTCACTTGATTGTATCTTCTTTTGTTATAGTCATCACTAACAACACCAATATTTTGCTTGGTTAAGTGGAGTTACTCATTTTGATTCACTTGATTGTTAGTGTGTTCAGTTGAGTCCTTGTGCATGCAGAAATATTTTTCTTGCTGATTGAATTTTTATCACGTTTTATTCAGCACATGATTGGTGTTCGGTTCAGTGGTGTTGGTCATTTCGGTTCACCTGATTGTTATGTGTTCGGTTGACTTCTTTTGAATGGAAAAATGCTATTCTTGATGATTTAATGTTTATGACGTTTTACTCAGCGCATGAATGTTGCTTGGTTCTGTGGAGTTGCTCATTTTGATTCACTTAATTGTTAGTGTGTTCAGTTGAGTCCTTGTGCATGTAGAAATGTTTTTCTTGATGATTGAATGTTTATCATGTTTTATTCAAAACATCAATAGTGCTGGTTCAGTGGAGCTGCTCATTTTGATTTACTTGATTGTTAGTGTGTTCAGTTGAGTCATTGTACATGCAGAAATATTTTTCTTGCTGATTGAGTATTTATCACATTTTATTCAGCACATGATTAGTGTTCGGTTCAGTGGTGTTGGTCATTTTGGTTCACCTGATTATTATGTGTTCAGTTGACTTTTTTTGCATGGAAAAATACTATTATTGATGATTGAATGTTTATGACGTTTTATTCAGTACATGGATGTTGCTTTTTTCAATGGAGTTGTTCATTTTGATTCACTTGATTATTAGTATGTTTAGTTGAGTCCTTGTGCATGTAGAAATATTTTCTTGATGATTAAATGTTTATCACATTTTATTCAGAACATCAATAGTGTTGGTTCAGTGGAGTTGCTCATTTTAATTCACTTGATTGTTAATATGTTCAGTTGAGTCCTTGTGCATGCAAAAATATTTTTCTTGCTGATTGAATGTTTATGACGTTTTATTCAGCACATGATTGGTGTTCGGTTCACTCGTGTTGGTCATTTTGGTTCACCTAATTGTTATGTGTTCAGTTGACTTCTTTTGCATGAAAAAATGCTATTCTTGATGATTTAATGTTTATGACATTTTATTTAGCACATGAATGTTGCTTGGTTCAGTGGAGTTGCTCATTTTGATTCACTTGATTGTTAGCGTGTTCAGTTGAGTCCTTGTGCATGCAAAAATATTTTTCATGCTGATTGAATGTTTATGACATTTTATTCAGCACATGATTGGTGTTTGGTTCAGTGGTGTTAGTCATTTTGGTTCATTTTTGTTCTGCACAATTCAAAATTCTTCCTCATCACCTTCTACTGTTTCTTCACCAGAGAGAGAAGGAGAAAAAGACAAAATAATACAATAGCAAAAACAACAAAAGAATGATGATAAGGAGAAAATACATGAAGAAGAAGGAATGTGAAAAAGAAGAAGGAGAATGAGGAGGAGGAGGAAGGTGAAGAAGAAGAAGAAGACGCTCCGTGCGTAAACGAGCGTAAAAAGAGAAGAGAAGAGAAGAGAAGAAGCGTGGGGGAAGAAGGAAGGGAGAAAAGCGCGTGACCTAAAATCACTTGGATGTTAAAATTACTTGGATGTAGAGAATATCTCTAAATATATTATTTTCATTAGAAGTTATATATGATTGATTGATAACTCTGTGTAAAAATACTCTTAGGGTGATCAAACACCGTATGGTTAACTCGCTAAAGTTAATTCTCTTATAATTATGCCAATGTATAGCACTATCACATAAAAACTCATTAGATGATATTTGTTTTCAATAAGGCGGGCAAACTTTTGGGCCTAATTACGGTTGGAGTTGAAAAAGGTCAGAAAAATGTTGATAATACAAACATTATTTATTTTTAATATCCAATAATAATAAATATATAAATTAAAACTAATATTGTTCCGTACAAAATAATAAATGTATATTATACTCAAAGCATATCCAATTTGTATCAACTGTCATTGTTTATTAGTTACGTTATGACAAATTTGGTTCTTAAAAAAATTAAAATTAACTTAAATATTTACAATATTATTCCATGTCATCTATTTTTATTTTGTCATCATAAAAGGTCATATATACCAGAAAAGAACCTCATATTTTTACTAACGGTTCTTCCATTCAGTAGTTTCTATAAAAAAGATGGATGATTTGTTCTTTTTAGTTCTTTGTTATGTATGGAGAATGTAGAATAATATTATATTTGGCAAGAATATGTATAAAGCTTTGAAAGGCTTAAGCATGAGATTTGCACTTGGTATAATTGATGACGAAAAATTTAATTCGCACAAACTAACCGGCAAGTATACCGGGTCGCATCAAGTAGTAAAACTCACATGAGTGAGGTCGATCCCACGAAGATTGATGGATCAAGCAACTTTAGTTAGGTGATTAGTTTAGTTAAGCTAACAGTGGTGAATTGAGTGAAATCAAACTAACAGAATGTAAATAGCAGAAAATATAAATTGCAGAAGGTAAATTGAAAGAAGCTTAAATGACAAGAAAAGTAAATTACATGAAAAGTAAATCACAGAAACAAGTAACAGAAAGAAATACTCATCAGGAATTGGAGATATCATAATCCACAATAAATCAAATGGGTCTCAACTTCTTTCTCAATCATATGAATAGATCTATGGCGGATTGAAATTGATTGGGTCCCAATTCCTTGGCAATCCAATCTCTCTAATCACAATCAATCTCGCCAATTCCTTGATCTAATTGTCATGAGAAGAGGTTAAGCATTTTCTCTCATCCATAAGCCACACAGACTCTCAAGATCTCAATTCCTCCTGAATGGTGTTGATCAAGAGAGATGTGAGAAAAAGAGCTTCAGTTCTAATTTTCATGATTCCCCTTCTGAGGCTCACATGGAGATTCACAGATTCAAACTCCCTTCCGGAGTGAATGAATCTCTATCAAAACAGAAGTTATTTCTTAGCTATCCAGATGAATTGAGAAGAAGAAGATGTTCACTTAATCATGTGAATTAAAATAGAGCTCCTCCCCCTAATGAATTAGGGTTCAGTGGATCATAGCTCAAAGAACAAGTGCAGAAAAACTAAATTTTCAGAAAGTAAATTGGCAGAGAGGCAAAGATGCAGTGAATTTAAATTGCGTAGAAATTAAACTCAGCTCAAGCAGACTCAAATGTAAAATTTCAGAAGAGAAATTGCAGCAGAGAAATGTAAGAAATGGAAATTGCATAAAGCTGAACTAAATTCAATACAACTCAAATAGAAAAGTGCAGAAATGTAAAAGTGATTACAAGAGCCTTCTATTCTACTTCTACTCCTACTCCTACTACTACTACTCCTCCTAATACAGCCTTCTTAGAATCCCGCTTTCATCTTCAAACAATCTCCTATTTATAGCCTTCTTCTCATCTTCAATTGAGTCTTCAGTGTATTTGGATTTGATCTTTAGCCTTGATTGAAGCAGAGATTTATTAGATTGGTGCCTAATGCAATTGAGGAGAAGAGTGTGCCAATTGTGCCTTTCCGGTATTAAAGTTAGAGTAAACGTTTTTGGGCAAACGATGAGTCAAACATCCTTTTAAAAATTTGAGTTCTGGTTGCTGTCATCAATGTTTGACTCAACGTTGGAGTGCCAACATTCGCCTATCTACGCATGCGCATATACCACGCGTACGCGTGAAGGCTGTGTTTTTTACGTTCCACGCGTGCGCGTACACCACACTTACTCGTGCATTGCCATTTTTCCACTCCACGCGTACGCGTCATAGACGCGTGTGTGTCGATTTCAGTTTCCTAACTCCAAATTCTGGGCTTCTCATCGTGGACATTGGAGGCAACGTTTGATGAAACGTTGGACCTCCAACGTTCACTTAGTCACGCGTACGCATGACCCACGCGTACACATGAATGGTCAATTTTGCCATTTTACGCGTGCGCGTGACTCACGCTTGCGCGTGGATTAAGAAATTTTTTACTTTCACGCGTACGCGTCATTGACGCGTACGTGTCGCCCAAAATTCTTTCAGCTCCAGAAATGAACATTTTCGAGGACGTTGGAGGTAACGTTGGTTCACCAACGTTCCCTCCAACGTTGGCACCCATGTTTTTCTTCTTCTAGGACGTTGCCTTCAACGTTGATGGGCCAACGTTGGCCTCTCCTTCTCTTCTTCCTTGCTCTTCCTCTGCTTCTTCTTACCTATCATCAACCAAAAAAACTCATCAAAGTCTTGGCATAATCACAAGATTTTACATCATTCATAATATCAATCAATTCTTGCACAAATCTCATGATATTGCATAAAATTAACAATGTTTGATTGAATCAAGATAAGCATAAAATTCTCATCCAAACACTTACTTATTGCCTAAGAAATGCATAAAAACCAAGTAAAATAGATGAAAAAGGCTTGTGAAACTAGCCTAAGATGACTTGTCATCACAACACCAAACTTAAATCTTAATTGTCCACAAGCAAGCAGTAAAACAGAATGAGAATAAATGAAAACAGAGAGGAGTATAAGCCTTTATTTTGAAGATATTCAATTCTGGTTGATGGGGTTTTTATGCATAGTATCTTAGTGATTTTTATTTATGGCTGAAGTGGTGACACTCCTTTGGATCCTCACTTGAATTACACAAAAAATGAGACTTGTTATTGCTTGGTCCTTAGTTTTTCTTGTTCTCTTTCTTTTGATTGAGATTTATTGCTTAGCTGAGGCTTAACGCTATGTGGTAAGGCAGCTTTTTAGAGTAAGCTTTCGGCCAGCATTCCCGCCCCAGTTGGTTCAAGATGCTAGGTGTTGAGACACCCCTAAGGGCTTACTTGCTCAAGCCTCTCCTTAGCACACACACATCACAGGCATTTAGCTCGTTTTGTTCTTTGGAGATTGATGCCCAGCACCTTTTTGGGTCATTAAATGCTCTGTCTCAAAGTAGCTCTTGATGGTGGACTTTCGGTTGGCAATCTCAGGTTAGTTAACCCAAGTTGCCGGGTGATGAAGCACCCCTTAGAACCTAGTTATCCAAGCTTATCTTTGTACAAGAACATCACAAGCATATATCCAAATCTCAAGCCATTGGTGCCCAGCCTTGTTTATTTCTTTTTGTTTCTTTCTCTTTCATTTTCTTTCTTTTATTATGGACCTCTTTCATTTGTTAAGTCTCCTGAAATGTAACCCAAGTTCATATCTCAAAGTAATGCCAGCCTCTAGCCTTATTTATAAATCAGCTAATTAACCAGCACATACCACCACATAACCTTATTCTGTCTCATATCAAACTAGACCTTTACTCTTTCTCTGTTTCACAATAATTTTTCTTTTATTCAAGCTTGAGGAATGAAGCATATGATTCAAGCAAGATGAGATGATAAAAGCATCTAGACTAGCAAGCCATAACATCATGAAAATAAACATACTAACAGATAGCAAATGATAGTAAATGGGACACTAATTAACAGGGGACACTTGCACTTTCAATCAATAGATTTGAGCTAAAGTCAGTCAGAGAACAATACAACCTCTTAGAGTCCATTTGTTTCCTCTGTGTCATCATCATTGTTGGATTCCATGTCCTTCCTTTGTTCATCCATATGATGATGTATCCTTCCCTCCAAGAAATTGAATGACTTCCTGCAAAGATTTTGAAAGTTACTTGTTCCCCAAGCACTTGAGAAACAGTTAGCATGCATGTATGCTTGTGATTCTCTGAACTTATATTAGTGTGGGAACACCAAACTTAGTTCCTTGCCTACTTCTATGCACAACAGAATAAATACATGCATGAAATGTCACGTACTTTTTTTTAAGAGAGTAAACTATGAGCTAGAAAACAACTATGAACTAGAAAACAAACTAGGAACTAGAAACTAAGCAATTGTTGAGTAGTTTATCTGATTATTTGGAGCTAATAACTAGTCATGCTGAGGGTGTAATGTCATCCTAATGAAATCTGTGGTGGAACACCAAACTTAGAATTACACATTCACCCTTAAATTTCTTTGGTGTGCAACACCAAACTTAGGTCCTTGCAATGTAGGGAAATCTACTAAACTTTCTTATTAAAACAGTAAAGGAAAAGAAAACTACCTTCGGTTGGGTTGCCTCCTAACAAGTGCTCTTTTAATGTCATTAGCTTAACATGCTGCTGATGATTTTCTTCCTCTTCTTCCAGTTTGTTAAGGGGAATGACCTCTGGTAGAAGGAAGAGCCAGCCAGTGCCCCCTTTCTTAGCTTCTTCCCAACAGGCTTCCTTTGGTTATTTGCTTGATTGAACTTGCTTGCTGGTGGTTCAGGGGTTGGATTGTTTGCAGTTGAGCTTTTCTTCTTCATGAATGTTGTCCTTTGTAGCTTAGTCACAATCCTCTCTTTGGTGCTCTGGTGCACGAAATTGTGAACTCTGGTAATGGCTCCAAAAACTTGGTGCTCTAATTTCAAATTCATAATTTGTCACAACTTCGATACAACTGACCAGCAAGTGCACTGGGTCGTCCAAGTAATAAACCTTACGTGAGTAAGGGTCGATCCCATGGAGATTGTTGGTATGAAGCAAGCTATAGTCACCTTGTAAATCTAAGTCAGGCGGATATAAAATAGTTATGGAGTTTTCAAAATTAAATAATAAAAGAAGGATAGAAACACTTATGTAATTCATTAGTGAGAATTTTAGATAAGCGTGTAGAGATGCTTTCGTTCCTCTGAATCTCTGCTTTCCCACTGCCTTCATCCAGTCAGTCTTACTCCATTCCATGGCTGGCTTTATGCAAGGGCATCACCGTTGTCAATGGTTACATCCCGTCCTCTTGTGAAAATGGTCCAAATGCTCTGTCACAGCACGGCTAATCATCTGAGGTTCTCGATCATGCTGGAATAGGATTCACCCTCCTTTTACGTCTGTCACTATGCCCAGCACTCGCGAGTTTGAAGCTCGCCATAGTCATTCAATCCCAGAATCCTACTCGGAATACCACAGACAAGGTTTAGACTTTACGGATTCTCATGAATGCCGCCATCAATCTAGCTTACACCATGAAGATTCTGATTAAGAGATCTAAGAGATAATCATTCAATCGAAGGTAGAACGGAAGTGGTTGTCAGGCACGCGTTCATGGGGAATGATGATGATTGTCACGTTCATCACATTCAGGTTGAAGTGCGAATGAATATCTTAGAAGCGGAATAAGTTGAATTGAATAGAAAACAGTAGTACTTTGCATTAATCTTTGAGGAACAGCAGAGCTCCACACCTTAATCTATGGAGTGTAGAAACTCTACCGTTGAAAATACATAAGTGAAAGGTCTAGGCATGGCCGAATGGCCAGCCCCAAAAACGTGATCTCAGATAGCATACAACTGATCAAAGATGTCCAATACAATAGTAAAAAGTCCTATTTATACTAAACTAGTTACTAGGGTTTACAGAAGTAAGTAATTGATGCATAAATCCACTTCCGGGGCCTACTTGGTGTGTGCTTGGGCTGAGCTTGAATGTTCCACGTGCAGAGGCTCTTTCTGGAGTTGAACACCAGCTTTTGTGCCAGTTTGGGCATTGAACTCCACTTTGCAACTTGTTTCTGGCGCTGGACGCCAGAATTGGGCAGAGAGCTGGCGTTGAATGCCAGTTTGCGTCATCTAAACTTGGGAAAAGTATGGACTATTATATATTTCTGGAAAGCCCTGGATGTCTACTTTCCAACGCAATTTGAAGCGCGCTATTTTGAGTTCTGTAGGTCCAGAAAATATATTTTGAGTGCAGAGAGGTCAGAATCCAACAGCATCAGTAGTCCTTCTTCAACCTCTGAATCTGATTTTTGCTAAAGTCCCTCAATTTCAGCCAGAAAATACCTGAAATCACAGAAAAACACACAAACTCATATTAAAGTCTAGAAATGTGAATTTAACATAAAAACTAATGAAAACATCCCTAAAAGTAACTAGATTCTACTAAAAACATACTAAAAACAATGCCAAAAAGTGTATAAATTATCCGCTCATCATGCTCTTGTCAGTTTCCTTCACTTCTTTGATTTCAAGATTTGGTAATTGTGTGATTGTTAGAGTGCTCTCTTCATCAACAGCCTCTTGAATTGGTGGTTCAATGAGCCCTTCCTCTATGCAGCTCTCTGCTTCAATTGAGTGTGAATCTCCTTGATTGGCTTCTTCCCCTTCTTCTGCATGATCTTTCATTAAGTCCTTTGGGAGTGAAGCTTCATGTTCCTCTGTCACCTTAATTAGCTTCTGTGAATATGAAATCCTAGGCTCATATACTTCCACCACCTCATTCTCTATTGAAATTTCACTTGGTACAGGAGCCTCTTCTTCTTGTTCTTCCACTTCCTCCTTTGCACTCAACATCTGGTTTAACAGCACTTCTATGAAAGAGATTTGTTGATCTTTCCAAGATTTCTTCATCTCCTCTTCATATCTTTCAATCACAGACTCAAGCTTTTGTGTGGGTTGTGAGTTTTCATGTTCTTTTGTCACCTCAAGTAGCCTCTGTGGATATGAAATCTTTGGCTCATATACCTCCACAACCTCCTTCTCCATTGAAGTTTCACTTGGCACAGGGGCCTCTTCATCTTACTCTTCTACTTCCTCCTTTACACCCACAGATTGGTTTTCATCTTCCTTGCTTAGCAGTTCTGAGTGTTTCCTTATTTTCTCTAAGTGCTCGTCCATCTTTTGGAAGAGGATTTCTTGTTCTCTCCAGGACTGTTCTTGCCTTTCCAATAATTCTCTGGACTTTTGAATTGGATCCTCAGCTACTAGCTCAAAAGATGAAGGTTGAGAGAAATTTTGTGGATAGGTGGGTGTCGTGGTGAAGTTGTTTTGAGGGGTATGGAATGAGTCTTGTGAGTTGTGAAATGAATTTTGTGAATGTTGAAATGAGTCTTCTGTGTAGTGAGATGAATCTTGTGGTTGGTGAGATGAGTTGTATAGATCATGGAGGAAACTTTGGGTTGAGACATAGTCAAGTGATGGAGGATTTTCAAATGAAAAATTGGAAAGTAAGGTTGGACAATTTTGCATAAATGAATTGAAGGTTTGCTCAAGTGACGATGGCTCTTGATGAGTAGAGTATGAACTATTGAATGTTGTTTGGATTGATCCTCCCACCCACAACTTGAGTAATTATTGTATTCATCAATGTATGGATCATGTTGTGGCCTTGGGGAGCAATCTTGCATGAATGTATTGACAGCATAGTCAACTGATGATATTTCTTGATGAACCAAATATGAAGCATTGAAATTCTCTTCCCAGCCATAATTTGTGTCAGTGTCATAACAATATGATTCACTTTGTCGCTCTGGAAAGTAGTTCATTTCACTTGATTGTTCATACTCCCTCATTCCTTGTTGATATTACTAGTCACCATGAGGATAATGACCTAAATCATCTTGTGGTGGTGGGCAATAACTCATGTAATATGTTTGATCATTTTCTGGAGCACATCCCCACTGGGTGGATTGCTCATAATCTGTTACTTCTTGGTGATATTCCCAGCTACCATTAGAGTAGTCATTTGGTGATGGTGGGCAATATCCCATAAAATTTGTTTGATTAAAAGATGAGTTGAACTCCATTTGATTTTTGTAAAATACAATCACTAAAGAAAATTGAAATTCCTCATGTCAGGGAGAAGAATTTCTTAGTGAGGCAATAACTCAAACACCTTAGTATCAGCACAAAACAGAAAACTAAAAGAACTTAAATGACAAAAAACAAAGAAAATGCTTAATCTAGACTTACCACCTACGTAATCATTGTCAATCTAAATCAATCCCTGACAACAGCGCCAAAAACTTGATGACAAAAAATTTAATTCGCACAAACTAACTGGCAAGTATACCGGGTCGCATCAAGTAGTAAAACTCACAGAGTGAGATCGATCCCACGAGGATTGATGGATCAAGCAACTTTAGTTAGGTGATTAGTTTAGTTAAGCTAACAGTGGTAAATTGAGTGAAATCAAACTAACAGAATGTAAATAGCAAAAAGTATAAAGTGCAGAAGGTAAATTGGCAGAAGCGTAAATGACAAGAAAAGTAAATTGCATGAAAAGTAAATCACAGCAACAAGTAACAGAAAGAAAGACTCATCAGGGATTGGAGATATCATAATCCAAAATGAATCAAATGGGTCTCAACTTCTTTCTCAATCATATGAATAGATCTATGGCGGATTAAAATTGATTAGATCCCAATTCCTTGGCAATCCAATCTCTCTAATCACAATCAATCTCGCCAATTCCTTGATCCAATTGTCATGAGAAGAGGTTAAGTATTTTCTCTCATCCATAAGCCACACAGACTCTCAAGATCTCAATTCCTCCAGAATGGTGTTGATCAAGAGAGCTGTGAGAAACAGAGCTTCAATTCTAATTTCCATGATTCCCCTTCCGAGGCTCACATGGAGATTCACAGATTCAAACCCCCCTCCGGAGTGAATGGATCTCAATCAAAATAGAAGTTATTTCTTAGCTATCCAAATGAATTGAGAAGAAGAAGATATTCACTTAATCATGTGAATTAAAATAAAGTTCCTCCCCCTAATGAATTGGGATTCAGTGGATCATAGCTCAAAGAACAAGTGCAGAGAAACTAAATTTGCAGAAAGTAAATTGGCAGAGAGGCAAAGATACAGGGAATTTAAATTGCGTAGAAATTAAACACAGCTCAAGCGGACTCAAATGTAAAATTCCAGAAGAGAAATTGTAGTAGAGAAATGTAAGAAATGGAAATTGCATAAAGATGAACTAAATTCAATACAACTCAAATGTAAATGGGCATAAATGTAAAAGTGATTACAAGAGCCTTCTATTCTACTTCTACTCCTACTACTACTACTCCTCCTAATATAGTCTTCTCAGAATCCCCCTTTCATCTTCAAACATTCTCCTATTTATAGCCTTTTTCTCATCTTCAATTGAGTCTTCAGTGTATTTAGATTTGGGACTTAGCCTTGATTGAAGCAGGGATTGATTGGATTGGCGCCTAATGCAATTGAGGAGAAGAGTGTGCCAATTGTGCCTTTCTGGTATTAAAGTTAGAGTCAACGTTTTTGGGCAAACGTTGAGTCAAATGTCTATTTAAAAATTTGAGTTCTGGTTGCTGTCATCAACGTTTGGCTCAACGTTGGAGTGCCAACGTTCGCCTATCCATGCGTGCGCGTATACCACGTGTACACGTGAAGGCTGTGTTTTTTACCTTCCATGCGTGCGAGTACACCACGCTTATGCATGCATTGCCATTTTTCCACTCCACGTGTACGCGTCATAGACACATGCGCGTCGATTTCAGTTTCCTAACTCCATATTCTGGGCTTCTCATCGTGGATGTTGGAGGCAACGTTTGAGGTAATGTTGGACCTCCAACATTCACTTAGTCACGCGTACGCATGAATGGTCAATTTTGCCATTTTACGCGTGCGCGTGACTCACGCTTTCGCGTGGATTAAGAAAGTTTTTACTTTCACGCGTACGCGTTGCCCAAATTTCTTTCAGCTCCAGAAATGAACATTTTCGAGGACGATGGAGGTAACGTTGGTTCACCAACATTCCCTCCAACGTTGGCACCCATGTTTTCTTCTTCTAGGACGTTGACTTCAACGTTGATTGGCCAATGTTAGCTCCAACGTTGGCCTCTCCTTCTCTTCTTCCTTGCTCTTCCTCTGCTTCTTCTTACCTATCATTAACCAAACAAACTCATCAAAGCCTTGGCATAATCACAAGATTTTACATCATTCATAATATCAATCAATTCTTGCACAAATCTCATGATAATGCATAAAATTAACAATGTTTGATTGAATCAAGATAAGCATGAAATTCTCATCCAAAGACTTACTTATTGCCTAATAAATGCATAAAAACCAAGTAAAATAGATGAAAAAGGCTTGTGAAACTAGCCTAAGATGACTTGTCATAATAATCGTTAATAAAATATAGAGTGGATAAAAAGATGGCTAATAAAAGAATAAATGGTTAAAATTTCTCGATGCTAACAACTGTAGTGCATGATAAGTGTTCTTAACTTTTTTGGATTTGATTGTTTCTTTATTATTATATGTTGTTCTGTTTAATTTGTGTTAAAAAGTCTTATGATGATGATCTTATCGCGTTAGTGTAAGGAGTATGGATGTTATATTTGCTTTATATACTCTTAAACCTCATGTCTTTTATGGGTATTTGTGACTAAATAATTATTTAAATAAAATAGTTTAATATCTATTTTATAAATTACAATAGTGAGTAAATATATTTTTTTTCTTTTTTTTTTCCAAAATAAATAATGCTATTGGTGCACGAATTATGAATCACACTTTTCACAACTCGTACCACTGACCAGCAAGTGCACTGGGTCGTCCAAGTAATACCTCACGTGAGTAAGGGTCGAATCCCACGGAGATTGTTGGTTTGAAGCAATCTATGGTTATCTTGTAAATCTTAGTCAAGAAGTCAATTATGTTTATCAGTTGAATTGCAAATAAACAATAGAGCATGGATTAAAGGTTACTTGTTATGCAGTAATGGAGAATATGTTGGAGTTTTGGAGATGCTTTGTCTTCTAAATCTCTGCTTTCCTCTGTCTTCTTGTTCACGCACGCACGTCCTCCTATGGCAAGCTGTGTGTTGGTGGATCATCGTTGTCAATGGCTACCTTCCATCCTTCCAGTGAAAACTACGCTCACGCGCTCTGTCACAGCACGGCTAATCACTGGTTGGTTCTCGATCCGGTTGGAATAGGATTTACTATCCTTTTGCGTCTGTCACTAACGCCCAGCCTTCAAGAGTTTGAAGCTTGTCACAGTCATTCAATCCTTGAATCCTACTCGGAATACCACAGACAAGGTTTAGACTTTCCGGATTCTCATGAATGCCGCCATCAGTTCTAGCTTATACCACGGAGATTCTGATTAAGGAATCTAAGAGATACTCATTCAATCGTATATAGAATGGAGGTGGTTGTCAGGCACACGTTCATGGTTTAAGGAAGGTGATGAGTGTCACAGATCATCACCTCCATCACAGTTAAGCGCGAATGAACATCTTAGATAGGAACAAGCGTGTTTGAATGGAAAACAGAAATACTTGCATTAATTCATCGAGACACAGCAGAACTCCTCACCCCCAACAATGGGGTTTAGAGACTCATGCCGTTAGAGAATACAAAATTCAGATCTAAAATGTCATGAGATACAAAATAAGTCTCTAAAAGTTGTTTAAATACTAAACTAGTAGCCTAGGGTTACAAAATATGAGTAGACTATGATGGATGATGCAGAGATCCACTTCTGGGGCCCACTTGGTGTTTGCTGGGCTGAGACTTAAGCAATTCACGTGCAGAGGCCATTTGTGGAGTTGAACGCCAGTTTTTATGCCAGTTTGGGCGTTCAACTCCAGCTTTTGATCCTTTTCTGGCGCTGGACGCCAGAATTGGGCAGAGAACTGGCGTTGAACGCCAGTTTACGTCATCTATCCTTGTGCAAAGTATGAACTATTATATATTGCTGGAAAGCCCTGGATGTCTAATTTCCAACGAAATTGGAAGCATGCCATTTCGAGTTCTGTAGCTCCAGAAAATCCACTTTGAGTGCAAGGAGGTCAGAATCCAACAGCATCAGCAGTCCTTTTTCAGCCTGAATCAGATTTTTGCTCAGCTCCTTCAATTTCAGCCAGAAAAATACCTGAAATTACAGAAAAACATACAACTCATAGTAAAGTCCAGAAATATGAATTTTTCCTAAAAACTAATAAAAATAGACTAGAAACTAACTAAAACATACTCAAAACTATATGAAATTATCCCCAAAAAGCGTATAAAATATCCGCTCATCACAACACCAAACTTAAACTGTTGCTTGTCCTCAAGCAACTAGAAAAATAAAATAGAAGACTAATAGGTTGGGAAGCAATAATATCTCAGAGTTTTTGATTGAAGCTCAGATTCTAATTAGATGAGCGGGACTAGTAGCTTTTTGCTTCTGAACAGTTTTGGCATCTCACTTTATCCATTGAAGCTCAGAGTGATTGGCATCTATAGGAACTTAGAATTCAGATAGTGTTATTGATTCTCTTAGTTTAGTGTGATGATTCTTGAACACAGCTTCTTTATGAGTCTTGGCTGTGGCCCTAAGCACTTTGTTTTCCAGTATTACCACCGGATACATAAATGCCACAGACACATAACTGGGTGAACCTTTTCAGATTGTGACTCAGCTTTGCTAAAGTCCCCAATTAGAGGTGTCCAGAGTTCTTAAGCACACTCTTCTTTTTGCTCTGGACCTTGACTTTAACCGCTCAATCTCAAGTTTTCACTTGACACCTTCACGCCACAAGCACATGGTTAGGGATAGCTTGGTTTAGCCGCTTAGACCAGGATTTTAGTCCTTTAGGCCCTCCTATCCACTGATGCTCAAAGCCTTGGGATCCTTTTCATTTGCCCTTGCCTTTTGGTTTTAAGGGTCATTGGCTTTTTCTGCTTGCTTTTTCTCTCTCTCTTTTTTTTTGAATGCTTTGTTCTTTGCTGCTTTTTCTTGCTTCAAGAATCATTTTTATGATTTTTCAGATTATCAATAACATGTCTCATGTTCATCATTCTTTCAAGAGCCAACATATTTAACAGTCTTAAACAACAAATTCAAAAGACATATGCGCTGTTCAAGCATTCATTCAGAAGACAGAAAGCTTTGCCACCACATTTAACTAATTAGAATTTCTTTTATTAAACTCGAAATTTTATTGCCTCTTATTCAAAAGATCTACTACTTTATTCATGTTTGCTGATGATGAGAAAAATAAACTATAGCTTAATTGGAGATAAAATCAAAATAGATACTAATTACTACTATATGACTTCTAAGGTAAACTTTTATAAGGACACTGTCACAGAATTAAGGCAGAAATTGGAAATTAACAACCTTTATTCTGGGGGCACGGGGGTTCCTCTGATCCTTGGGGTGCTTGGTCCTACAAGAGAAGACTTTTGGCGCTTCAGTTCCCTTAAGTCACACCCCTGCTCCTCTTGTTCTTTAAACATATAGGTCAGCATTTGACTGTGTTCCTTCTGTTCTTTTATTATTTGCTCCACAGCTTCCCGTATCTTGGTGATGGACGTCTCAAGATACTCCCAGTATTCATCTTGAGGGATCTCTGGGAGGAATTCCTGTGCTCTCTTCTTGATGGGATCCTCCTGTGCTTGTTGTTTTTCCATTGATGCTTTGGTGATTGGCTTTTCAATTAGGATATATTCAGTTATTCCCATTCTCACTCCAGCGTCCTTGCAGAGCAGAGAAATCACGCTTGGATAAGCCAACCTGGCCTCTTTTGAATTTTTGTTAGCAATCTTGTAGAGTTCAGTTGAAATCAGCTGATGAACCTCCACTTCCTTCCCCATCATGATGCAATGGATCATCACTGCTCTTTTAACTGTGACTTCAGAACGGTTGCTAGTGGGCAACAGAGAACGCCCAATGAAGTCCAGCCATCCTCTGGCGATTGGTTTGAGATCTTCTCTCTTGAGTTGATTTGGGACACCCTTTGTGTTGGTGGTCCACCTGGCTCCAGGGATACATATGTCCTCTAGAATCTTATCCAGGTCAATGTCTGCTCTCATCATCCTCCTGTTGAAGGAGTCTGGATCATCCTTTAGTTGAGGTAGCTTTAAGATCTCTCTGATCTTGTCAGGGGTGGTATGAACAATCTTCCCTCTGACCATGGTTCGAAATTCATAGAAGGCAGTTCCAGATAGTTTTTGCTTGTCAGTCTGCCACATATTAGCATAGAACTCCTGGACCATGTTCCTTCCCACTTTCGTTTCAGGATTAGCTAGGACTTCCCAGTTCCTGATTCGAATTTGCTCCTGGATCTCCGGATATTCATCTTCTTTCAAATCGAATCTAACTTCCGGGATCACTGATCTCAGACCCATTACTTTAAGATAATGGTCTGAATGTTCTTTAGATAAGAACTTCCCTTGATTCCAAAGTGGTTTTAGAATGCTCTCTTTCTTACCTCTTGGAGTGGGTTGTTTTCCTTTGGGAGCCATGATCTTAGTGATCTCGGATAAACACACCAAACTTAGAGGTTTGCTTGTCCTCAAGCAAAAGAAAAGAAAGGAGAGGGATAGAAAGAGAGCTAGGTGCAATTGTTGATGGAGGAGGGGGGAGGCCGAACCCAAATTTAAAGGTATGGGGGGGTGGGTTTTCGAAAAATTGGAAAAGATAAGATAAAAAGATTGACTTGAAAAAGATAAGATAGAAGATATAATTTAATTTTGAAAAGATATGATAGATTTTTGAAAAAGATGAATCTGAATTTTGAAAAAGATAATATGGAGATTTGAAAAAGATATGGATTATTTGAAAAGAAAATTTTTTTTTTGAGTGAAAAAGATAGATTTGTTTTCAGAAAAGATTTGAAAAGAGTTGGATTGAATTTGCAAAGATGCCTGGTGCTTATGGATTAAAATACATTTGATATTTTTTTGTGGTAGGTTTTTAGAAATTATGGAATTTAGAAATCAGGGTTCTTGACATGTTCATGTAAAAATCATGCATTGAAGCATAAAATTTGAAATTAAAATGGAAATACGTGTGGAAAAAAATGAATTTGGCTCCTCCCTGCCTTCCTGGCATTTGAACGCCCAAACACTGCCTGTTTTGGGCGTTCAGCGCCCAATTGCTGCTCTCCTGGGCGTTCAACGCCCAGCTGCTGCCATTACTGGCGTTCAACACCCAGTGGGTGCCCCTTTCTGGCATTGAACGCCCAGCTGCTGCCATCACTGGCGTTCAGCGCCCAGTGGATGCCCATTTTGGGCGTTGAATGCCCAAAATGTTCTTTTACTGGCGTTTTCTTGCCAGTGAGAATCTTTTTCTCTGTTTTGTGTGCCGAGGTCTTCTGTAAATGATTATTTACCTTGTTGTCAATGAACTCTATATAAACAAATAAATATAGAAATAGGGCAAAATGCTTAGAAGATTGTTGCCCCATGGCTGGGTTGCCTCCCAGCAAGCGCTTCTTTATTGTCTTTAGCTGGACCTTGCTGAGCTTTTAATCTAGCTTCAGCCTTGAGCATTCTTGCTCGATGTTGCCTTCAAGATAATGCTTGATTCTCTGTCCATTGACAATGAACTTCTTATCAGAATCAATATCTTGAAGCTCCACATAACCATATGGTGACACACTTGTAATCACGTATGGTCCCCTCCACCGGGATTTCAGTTTCCCGGGGAATAGCCTGAGTCTAGAGTTAAACAACAGGACCTTCTGTCCTGGTTCAAAGATTCTAGATGAAAGCTTTCTGTCATGCCATTTTTTTTATTTTTCTTTATAAAGCTTGGCATTTTCGAAAGCTGTGAATCTGAATTCCTCTAGCTCATTTAGCTGGAGCAATCGTTTTTCTCCTGCTAATTTGGCATCAAAGTTTAGGAATCTGGTTGCCCAGTAGGCCTTATGTTCCAGTTCCACGGGCAGGTGACATGCCTTACCATACACGAGTTGGTATGGAGAGGTCCCTATAGGGGTCTTGAATGCTGTTCTGTAAGCCCACAGAGCATCATCCAAGCTCCGTGCCCAATCCTTTCTACGCGTATTTACTGTCCGTTCCAGGATTCTCTTTAATTCTCTGTTAGAGACTTCAGCTTGCCCATTGGTTTGTGGATGATATGGAGTGGCTACCTTGTGGCGAATTCCATACCGAACCATGGCAGAGTAAAGCTGTTTACTGCAGAAGTGAGTGCCCCCATCACTGATTAGTACTCTAGGGACACCAAATCTGCTAAAGATATGTTTCTGGAGGAACTTCAGCACTGTTTTAGTATCATTGGTGGGTGTGGCAATAGCCTCAACCCATTTTGATACATAATCAACTGCCACCAGAATATAAGTGTTTGAGTATGATGGTGGGAAAGGTCCCATGAAGTCAATTCCCCATACGTCAAACAACTCAATTTCCAAGATTCCTTGTTGAGGCATGGCGTAACCATGAGGCAGGTTACCAGCTCTTTGGCAACTGTCACAATTACGTACAAACTCTCGGGAATCTTGATAGAGCGTGGGCCAATAGAAGCCACATTGGAGGACCTTGGTGGCTGTTCGCTCACCTCCGAAATGGCCTCCATATTGAGATCCGTGGCAATGCCACAGGATCCTCTGTGCTTCTTCTCTAGGCACACACCTACGGATAATTCCGTCTGCACATCTCTTAAAGAGATAAGGTTCATCCCACAAGTAGTACTTTGCATCAGTAATTAATTTCTTCTTTTGTATCCTGTTGTACTCCTTGGGTATGAACCTTGCAGCTTTATAGTTTACAATATCGGCAAACCATGGTGCTTCCTGAATGGCGAATAAATGCTCATCAGGAAACGTCTCAGAGATCTCAAGAGAAGGGAGGGACGTCCCTTCCACTGGCTCTATCCGGGACAGATGATCAGCCACTTGGTTCTCTGTCCCTTTTCTGTTTCTTATTTCTATATCAAACTCTTGCAGAAGCAATACCCATCTGATGAGCCTGGGTTTTGAATCCTGCTTTGTGAGTAGATATTTAAGAGCAGCATGATCAGTATACACAATCACTTTTGATCCTACTAAGTATGATCTGAATTTGTCAATGGCGTAAACCACTACAAGTAATTCTTTTTCTGTGGTTGTGTAATTTTTCTGGGCATCATTTAGAACGCGACTGGCATAATAAATGACATGCAGAAGCTTGTCATGCCTCTGTCCCAATACTGCACCAATGGCATGATCACTGGCATCACACATTAACTCAAATGGTAATGTCCAGTCTGGTGCAGAAATGACTGGTGCTGTGACCAGCTTAGCCTTCAGCGTTTCAAACGCCTGCAGGCACTTTATGTCAAACACAAATGGCGTGTCAGCAGCTAGCAGATTGCTTAGAGGTTTTGCGATTTTTGAAAAATCCTTTATAAACCTCCTATAGAATCCTGCATGCCCCAGAAAGCTTCTGATTGCCTTAACATTGGCAGGTGGTGGTAATTTTTCAATTACCTCTATTTTTGCTTGATCCACTTCTATTCCCTTGTTTGAGATTTTATGCCCAAGAACAATTCCTTCAGTCACCATGAAGTGACACTTTTCCCAGTTTAAAACTAGGTTGGTTTCTTGGCATCTTTTCAGAACAAGTTTCAGGTGATCAAGACAGGAGCTGAATGAGTCTCCATATACTGAGAAGTCATCCATGAAGACTTCTAGAAATTTTTCCACCATGTCAGAGAAAATAGAGAGCATGCATCTCTGGAAGGTTGCAGGTGCATTACATAGCCCAAAGGGCATCCTTCTATAAGCAAACACTCCGGATGGACATGTGAATGCTGTTTTCTCTTGATCCTGGGGATCCACTGCAATCTGGTTATAGCCTGAATAGCCATCCAAAAAGCAGTAATAATCATGACCTGCTAGTCTTTCTAGCATCTGGTCTATGAATGGTAAAGAAAAATGATCCTTTCTGGTGGCTGTATTGAGCCTTCTGTAGTCAATACACATGCGCCACCCTGTAACTGTTCTTGTAGGAACCAGTTCATTTTTTTCATTATGAATCACTGTCATGCCTCCCTTTTTTGGGACGACTTGAACAGGGCTCACCCAGGGGCTATCAGAAATGGGATAAATAATCCTAGCCTCTAGTAATTTGGTGACCTCTTTCTGCACCACTTCCTTCATGGCTAGATTTAGCCGCCTCTGTGGTTGAACCACTGGTTTAGCATTATCCTCCAATAGGATTTTGTGCATGCATCTAGCTGGGCTTATGCCCTTAAGGTCACCTATGGACCACCCAAGAGCTGTCTTGTGTGTCCTTAGCACTTGAATAAGTGCTTCCTCTTCCTGTGAACTTAGAGCAGAGCTTATGATCACTGGAAAAGTATCACCTTCTCCTAGAAATGCATATTTCAAGGATGGTGGTAATGGCTTGAGCTCGGGTTTAGGAGGTTTTTCCTCTTTTAGAAGAAACTTCAGAGGCTCTTTCATGTCCTCTGAATCCTCCAAATCAGGCTGAACATCTTTAAAGATGTCTTCCAACTCTGATTCGAGACTCTCAGCCATGTTGATCTCTTCTACCAAGGAGTCAATAAGATCAACTTTCATGCAGTCTGTTGATGTGTCTGGATGCTGCATGGCTTTGACAGCGTTCAACTTGAACTCATCATCATTGACTCTTAGGGTTATTTCCCCCTGTTGGACGTCAATAAGGGATCATCCAGTTGCTAGGAAGGGTCTTCCTAGAATGAGAGTAGCACTCTTGTGCTCCTCCATTTCCAGCACAACAAAGTCAGTGGGAAAGGCGAATGGCCCAACCCTGACAATCATGTCTTCAATCACGCCTGATGGGTATTTAGTGGAGCCATCAGCAAGTTGAAGACATATCCGGGTTGGTTTAACTTCTTCAGTTAAACCAAGCTTTCTGATAGTGGATGCAGGTATTAGGTTGATGCTTGCCCCAAGATCGCATAAAGCTGTCTTGGTGCAATCACCTTCTAATATGCATGGTATCAGAAAACTCCCAGGGTCTTTAAGCTTTTCAGGAAAGCTTTTCAGGATGACTGCACTGCATTCTTCAGTGAGGAGAACTCTTTCTGTTTCTCTCCACTCCTTTTTATGACTCAAGATCTCTTTCATGAACTTGGCATAAGAAGGTATTTGCTCAAGTGCCTCTGCAAATGGAATCTTTATTTCAAGAGTCCTTAGATAATCTGCAAAGCGAGCAAATTGCTTATCCTGCTCCTTTTTCCGGAGTTTTTGAGGATAAGGTATCTTGGCTTTATATTCCTCAACCTTAGTGGTTAAAGAAGCCTTTTTAGAGGGGTTGTTATCAGCACTTGTGTCTGTCTGATCCCTCACTGGCAATTGAGTGCCAGAGTCAGAAGCTGGAGTGAAACTGGACGCCAGCTCCTTGTCTGCTTCTGGCGTCTGAACGCCAGAACTGTGCCCATTTTGGGCGTTCAACGCTGGATTCTGCCCTATTTGGGCGTTCAACGCCAGATTCTTGCCCATTTCTGGCGTTGAACGCCAATCCTGCCTTGTTTCTAGCGTTGAACGCCAGTTTTGGGCATGGTCTGAGCGTTCAGCGCCAGCCTTCCACCAATTCTCTGGCGTTTTAGCGCCAGAATTATTTTTCCCTGGGCTCTTACTGTCCTCAGGTGAATCTTTGGTGGGTTGCTCATTTCTTGACTTTTTGATGCCTTGAGGTGGGGTATTTAATGTTTTTCCACTTCTTAATTGAACTGCTTAGCATTCTTATGCTATTTGCCTTGATAGCTGCTGCTTTGTTTGCTTAAACTGTTCGTCCATATGTATATTAGCTATCCTTGTCTCTTGTAGCCTGTCCTTGAATTCAGCTAGCTGCTTTGTTAGAAAATCCAATTGCTGATTGAATTCAGCAGCTTGTTTTACAGTACTGAATTCAGCAGTTACTGTTTTAACCTCTTCATTCATGGAAGGGTTGCTGCTTAGGTACAGATGCTGATTCCTGGCAACTGTATCAATGAGCTCTTGAGCCTCTTCAATTGTCTTTCTCATATGGATAGATCCACCAGCTGAGTAATCTAGAGACATCTGAACTCCTTTTGCAAGCCCATAGTAGAAGATGTCTAACTGAACCCACTCTGAAAACATTTCAGAGGGGCATTTTCGTAGCATCTCTCTGTATCTCTCCCAGGCATCATAAAGAGATTCATTATCTCCTTGTTTAAAGCCTTGGATGTCCAGCCTTAGCTGTGTCATCTTTTTTGGAGGAAAATACTGATTCAGGAATTTTTCTGTCAGCTATTTCCATGTTCTTATGCTGGCCTTAGGTTGGTTATTTAACCACCTCTTAGCTTGATCTTTTACAGCAAATGGAAACAGTAATAGTCTGTAGACATCCTGATCTATTTCCTTATCATGTACTGTGTCAGGAATTTGTAAAAATTGTGCCAGAAACTTTGTAGGTTCTTCCTGTGGAAGACCGGAATACTGGCAGCTTTGCTGCACCATGATAATGAGCTGAGGATTCAACTCAAAACTACTGACTCCAATGGAGGGTATGCAGATGCTACTCCCATATGAAGCAGTAGAGGGGTTAGAATATGACCCCAGAGTCCTCCTGGACTGTTCATTTCCGCTTAGATCCATGATGGAGAAAGGGAGATGATGTAAAATAGAAAAAATATTTTTATTTATTTATTTATTAATTTATTTCGAAAATAAAATAAATCAAAATAGAATAAATAAAAATGAGTAAAAGATTTTCGAAAAAGTAAGGAGAGAGAAAGTAGTTAGGAGATTTTGAAAAAGATATGATGATTTTTGAAAAAGGTTTTAAATTTTGAAATAAAAATCTGAATTTTTGAAGGAGAGAGAAAAACAGTAAGATAACGCAGGATTTAAAATTTTTAGATCTGGGGTTCCTTATTTTCGAAAATTTTGGAGGGAAAACACCAAGGAACACCAAACTTAAAAATTTTAAGATCAAGACACAAAAACACAAAGGAAGAACACCAAACTTAAAATTTTTAGAAAACCAGAATAATTTTTCGAAAATTTTAAGGAAAATCAACAAGAAAACACCAAACTTAAAGTTTGGCACAGGATTTAATAGAGAAAATATTATTTATGAAAAAGATTTTTAAGAAGAGTGTACCCAACTGCCACGGGCTTGGACTAATGCTCTAGCCAACTAGGCAGTAAATGTAACACTTGTTTTAAAGAAAGATATTTTTAACCAAGAACAATAATAAGAGACTCTAAACTAAAAAGAAAAATTTTCCTAATCTAAGCAACAAAACAATCCGTCAGTTGTTCAAACACGAACAATCCCCGGCAACGGCGCCAAAAACTTGGTGCACGAATTATGAATCACACTTTTCACAACTCGTACCACTGACCAGCAAGTGCACTGGGTCGTCCAAGTAATACCTCACGTGAGTAAGGGTCGAATCCCACGGAGATTGTTGGTTTGAAGCAATCTATGGTTATCTTGTAAATCTTAGTCAGGAAGTCAATTATGTTTATCAGTTGAATTGCAAATAAACAATAGAGCATGGATTAAAGGTTACTTGTTATGCAGTAATGGAGAATATGTTGGAGTTTTGGAGATGCTTTGTCTTCTGAATCTCTGCTTTCCTCTGTCTTCTTGTTCACGCACGCACGTCCTCCTATGGCAAGCTGTGTGTTGGTGGATCACCGTTGTCAATGGCTACCTTCCATCCTTCCAGTGAAAACTACACTCACGCGCTCTGTCACAGCACGGCTAATCACTGGTTGGTTCTCGATCCGGTTGGAATAGGATTTACTAACCTTTTGCGTCTGTCACTAACGCCCAGCCTTCAGGAGTTTGAAGTTTGTCACAGTCATTCAATCCTTGAATCCTACTCGGAATACCACAGACAAGGTTTAGACTTTCCGGATTCTCATGAATGCCGCCATCAGTTCTAGCTTATACCACGGAGATTCTGATTAAGGAATCTAAGAGATACTCATTCAATCGTATATAGAACGGAGGTGGTTGTCAGGCACACGTTCATGGTTTGAGGAAGGTGATGAGTGTCACAGATCATCACCTCCATCACAGTTAAGCGCGAATGAACATCTTAGATAGGAACAAGCGTGTTTGAATGGAAAACAGAAATACTTGCATTAATTCATCGAGACACAGCAAAACTCCTCACCCCCAACAATGGGGTTTAGAGACTCATGCCGTCAGAGAATACAAAATTCAGATCTAAAATGTCATGAGATACAAAATAAGTCTCTAAAAGTTGTTTAAATACTAAACTAGTAGCCTAGGGTTACAAAATATGAGTAGACTATGATGGATGATGCAGAGATCCACTTCTGGGGCCCACTTGGTGTGTGCTGGGCTGAGACTTAAGCAATTCACGTGTAGAGGCCATTTGTGGAGTTGAACGCCAGTTTTTATGCCAGTTTGGGCGTTCAGCTCCAGCTTTTGATCCTTTTCTGGCGCTGGACGCCAGAATTGGGCAGAGAACTGGCGTTGAACGCCAGTTTACGTCGTCTATCCTTGTGCAAAGTATGAACTATTATATATTGCCGGAAAGCCCTAGATGTCTAATTTCCAACGCAATTGGAAGCATGCCATTTCGAGTTCTGTAGCTCCAGAAAATCCACTTTGAGTGCAAGGAGGTCAGAATCCAACAGCATCAGCAGTCCTTTTTCAGCCTGAATCAGATTTTTGCTCAGCTCCTTCAATTTCAGCCAGAAAAATACCTGAAATTACAGAAAAACATACAACTCATAGTAAAGTCCAGAAATATGAATTTTTCCTAAAAACTAATAAAAATAGACTAGAAACTAACTAAAACATACTCAAAACTATATGAAATTATCCCCAAAAAGCGTATAAAATATCCACTCATCAGCTATTTTTTCATAAAAACAAAGTTTTAAGTTTAAATAATTGTAAAATTAGATTATTCCGCGAGTGATGATAAATATCTTGGTATTAGATCCGATATAAAAAGTTTTGTAAGAGTATTATGTTGTATTATATAATTTGGTTATATTTTTTTTTATCTTCAATCTAGATTATTTGAATTGGCATACTTTTCTGAAAGTGTTATTCAATTTTTTTTCTAAATTGTTAAATCAAATCAATTAAAATTAATTAATTAATTTGATTAGATATCTAAATATGTAATAATTTAATATAATTTAATTTATATAGATACATGACTTTTACTATTTATGTAACAAATTTTAGAAATAATTTTTGCAAGTTATAATTTACTATTGAACTTTTAATAATAAATTTTTTTCATTTATGAATTAATTATTTCCTAGCCATTTTAGTATATGTATGATGAATATTTAACTTTATAATATTGGATTATTGTATAAATATAATTACTATGATCTTATTTCTATTATTTGATCATAAATAATGTCCCTATGAATTTTTTTATTACAAAATTTACTTCAACAAAAAATAATAAAATTTAAATTATGAATTCGGGTTATTGGAATCCACACTCTTCCCATATTGAGTCCTCCATATCTTTGTACGCGAATAGCGAAAGCAAAGAGAGTATCAATTAATTAGCAAAAAAGCCTGAAGGGTAATTGAATGAGGCGGATGATGTTATAACGGATCTTACGATAGAATTAAAACAAAGAATACTCAGAAAATTAACAATAATCAACTCTATTAACTCAGAATAAAAGAAATTCTGTTAACTCAAAACAAAATTAGATCTCTCTTAATTTAGAACAAAAACAGACCTTTTGATACTTGTTCAGGAGGGCATTTTTGTCATTTTAGAGCTAAGAGACAGAATCATAATCTCGTTATGTTCAAAGATCTAAATACTAGAAGAATCATACCATGCCGGTCTTGGACATCAAGAAGACCAAGTGTCCGTCTCAAAAACAGTGGTGTTGAAGTGGTGACTGATGACAAGTCATCTTAGCCTAGTTTCACTAGTCTTTTTCTTTTGGTTTCAATTGATTTTATGCACTTTCTTGAGCCATAAGTAAGCCAATTGGGTGAAATTTTATATTTCCTTTGATTCAATCAACCATGGATGAATTAATGCAATTTCATGAGATTTTATGCTATAATTGTCATATATTATGAAAGAATAACAAACTCATGATTTTGAGCATAGCTTTGATGTATTTGATTGATTGATGATAGGTGAAAAGAGCTTTGAAGAAGGTTGAAGAAAGAAGAAAGGCCAAGGAGCAAGAGAGAACAAAAAGCTTGAGCCAAAGTTTGCCTCAAACTTTAGCTCAAACTTTTGGAAGAGTGAATTCACATTGGTTGGAGCAAAAAGCTTGCGCCAACGTTTGCCTCAAGCTTTTTGGCAAACGTTGGCGCCACACACCAACACCCTGGAGGAGAAAAGCTTGCGCCAACGTTTGCCTCAAGCTTTTTGGCAAACGTTGGCGCCATACCAACACACCCTGGAGGAGAAAAGCTTGCGCCAACGTTTGCCTCAAACTTTTTGGCAAACGTTGGCGCCACATATGCACACAAGGGGATCAACGTTTGGCCTAAAGTTTGACCTCAAACTTTAGCCCAAACGTTGGTAGCAGCAAATAAGGGCAGCTGATATGAAAAGCTTGAGCCAAAGTTTGCCTCAAACTTTGATTCAAGCTTTTATGATTTATAGCCCGGTTCACAATGGATTTCTCTCCAACTCCAAGTGCAATCAACAGAGGCTTTTGTCAACCCAATTACATCAAGAGCAAAGGCCCAATTCAAGGCTTGAAGACCATTTGAAGAAAGTGTATAAATAGCTTAGGATTTAAGTTTTCCTGGAGCTTTCCTTTAGCATTGGGAAAAACACTTACAGAGAGAGCTTTTCTTTTAGAATTCTTAGAGACTTACAGTGGAGAACTCACCTTTAGATTTTTGAATTGTTGTTTTAGAATTCTAGAGAATTGGGAAGGAGAATTGATCTCTCTTCTTCCTTGTTCTTGCTTGAGCACTCTTTACTTTTCTTGCTTTGGATCTTGGGTGAAGAATTGAAGAACTTCTGTTTCAATCTCACCTTGAGATCTTGTTTAATTTTCTGCATAATTAAATTTCCTTTTCTGTTAATTGCTTCTTCTTCTACTCTCTCTGCAATTTACACTTCTTTATTTCCTTTGCAATTGTTCTTGCTGGATCTAGGAAGGCAGTGAGATCTAGACTCAGCTATCTAGTCTCTTGAGTCCTGAGATCTACAGTTTTAAATTTCAATTTCTTTATTTCATTGCTACACCAAGCTTTTTCCCATTTCTGTTTTAGATCCAGTTTAATTCAAGTCATCTTCTACTTTTCTGTTTATTGCATTTTACTTTTCCTTGTTTAATTTATGCAAATCCAATTCCCAATTCCCTTTACAATTCAAGCCATTTACATTTCTTGCACTTTAAGATTCTGCAATTTACATTTCTTGCAATCTAAGTTTATGCAATTTATATTACTTACACTTTAAGATTCAGCCTCTTTAATTTCTCTGCACTTTAAATTCTTGCCAATTGTCCCTCTCCCTTTTAATTTCATGCAATTTAGCTTCTGTCAAATACAAAACACTCAAATCAACTATTGATTCGCTAGACTAAGTCATCCACTAAACTAAAATTGCTCAATCCTTCAATCCCTGTGGGATCGATCTCACTCCCGTGAGTTTTATTACTTGATGCGACCCGGTGCACTTGCCAGTTAGTTTCGTGTTGGATCGTTTTCCACACATCAAGTTTTTGGTGCCGTTGCCGGGGATTGAAATAGATTGACAATGATTAAGTGAAGTAGAGATCTAGATCTAGCATTTTTATTTTCTGTTCCTCTAACTTTGGACTAACCCACTAACTGTTTGAATTTTTGCTTGAGCTAACTACAATTTCATCATGGATTGAAGTATTGCTATCCTTTTGGTTTGGTATGATTTTTATGTCTTGTTTGCATGTCAGGGACAAGGAGAGCTATACCAACCTTTTGTGAACAAGACGAAAGAACCCTCAGGAGATTAAGAAGAGCTGAAAGAGGGAAAAACATTGTTGGAGAAGAGGATTCGGAAGAAGAAGAGTTCCAAGATATGGAGGAACATACAACAATTCCAACTAATCCACAAGGAGGAGCAGCTAATAACAACAACAATCCACCACAGAGAAGAGTTCTGGCTTCCTACACATTTGCAAATCCTAGACATTGTGGGAGTAGCATTCATACACCAAATGTTAATGCAAATAACTTTGAACTAAAGCCACAACTCATCACATTAGTTCAAAACAATTGCTCTTATGGAGAAGGACCACTTGAAGATCCAAATCAACACTTGTCCACTTTCTTGAGGATTTGTGACACTGTTAAAATCAATAGAGTGCATCCTGACAGCTATAAGCTACTGCTATTTCCATTCTCTCTCAGAGACAAAGCCACCCAATGGTTGGAATCTTTCCCAAGAGACAGCATTGACAATTGGGATGATCTAGTGAGCAAATTCCTTGCCAAATTTTACCCACCTCAAAGGGTTATCAGATTGAAGACTGAAGTACAAACATTCACCCAAATGGAGGTTGAACCATTATATGAGGCATGGGAAAGGTACAAGGCTCTGATCAGGAAGTGTCCCCCTGGAATGTTCGATGAGTGGGATAGATTGCAGAATTTCTATGAAGGCTTGACATTGAAATCTCAAGAGGCCTTGGATCATTTAGCTGGAGGCTCTTTGCAACTCATGAAAACTGCAGAAGAAGCTCAAAATCTCATTGATATGGTAGCTAACAACCAGTATTTCTTCGCTCACCAAAGGCAACGCCAACCATCACAGAGGAAAGGAGTGATGGAGTTGGAAGGAGTGGACTCAATCCTAGCTCAAAACAAATTGATGCAGCAGCAGATTCAACAACAATTTGAGCAAATGGCCAAGAGGATTGATAGCCTCCAAGTTGCAGTAGTAAGCACCAATCAACCATCAACCACATGGGGAACAAATGAAAAAACTCAAGAGGAGCAACAGCAGGAGCAAGTCCAGTACATGTACAACCAAAATTCTGGGTCAAATGAAGTCTATGGTGATACTTACAACCCTTCATGGAAGAACCATCCAAACCTGAGGTGGGGAGATAACCATAACCAAAACCAACAACCATGGCAAAGAAATTCAAATCAAAACACTTCAAGAAACAACCAAAACAACAATCAGCAGCAAACCACCCAAAACCCTTACAGAAAACCCCAAAACAACCACCCCAACTCCAACCATTATCCATCCAATAACCAACCCACAAACCAAAACACTTACCACCAACCCTCAACACCCCATAACCAGCCAATTTCACATGACTCTCAGAGAATCACTAACCTAGAAATCTTGATAGACAAAATATGGAAACACCAAGAAATGACAGCCAAAAATCAAGAAGCCTCCAAAAAGAATATGGAGAGGCAAATTGGCCAGCTCTCTAAACACCTGGCAACAGAGAGACCATCAAGTTCCCTGCCAAGTGACACAATTCCAAATTCTAAGGAAGAATGCAAGGCAATACAGTTAAGAAGTGGGAGAACATTGATGAGCAACAATGACACTACAAGGAAGCAAGCGGAGAACAGCAAAAGGCCAATAGAGGGGGAAAAGCCAACACACGCAGAGGAAGCCAATGGTGATGATGCAATGGCAAGCAAGCAAATTTCAAAGCAAACTCAAGAAAAGGAGGAACAATAAAAAATTCCAAAAAAGGGGAATGAAGCAATTGAAGAGCCAACCAAGAATCAAAAGCAACAAGCAGAGAAGAACTTTGTACATCCACTGCCATATCCCCAGAGATTCAACAAGGAGGCAAAGGATCAACACTTTCATAAGTTCCTTGAGACTTTCAAGAAGCTAGAGATCAACATTCCCTTGGCTGAAGCACTTGAGCAAATGCCTCTGTATGCCAAGTTTTTGAAGGAGCTTATTAACAAGAAAAGAAGTTGGCTAGAAAAGAAAACTGTGATGCTCACTGAAGAATGCAGAGCATTGATTCAAAAGGGACTTCCCCCTAAACATGAAGATCCTGGGAGTTTCTTTCTACCCTGTGCCATTGGTAACATGACCATCAGCAAGGCGCTGTGTGACCTAGGGGCTAGTATCAATCTGATGCCCTCCTCTCTAGTGAAAAAGCTGCGCATGAAAGAAGTGAAACCAGTACAGATGTCTTTAGAATTGGTGGACAAATCAGTAGTGTACCCAAGGGGTATAGTTGAGAACCTTCTAGTCAAAGTAGACAGATTCATTTTCCCTGCTGATTTTGTGATCTTGGAATCTGATGAGGATGATGGTGACTCTATTATACTGGGAAGGCCATTCTTGGCCACTGCTAGGGCCATCGTAGACGTAGAAAAGGAGAGTTGACCCTTAGGCTACATGATGAAAGTGTCACACTGAGTGTCTCTCCAGAAATAAAGTTCATCAATGAAAAAGAAGATAGCATGGAAACTGACAAGATAGAACTGCAGAGGAAGGAAGAAATTGACAAGATGATCAGCAGTCACCTCCCAAAGCAAGAAGTAGATAATGCAGCATGGGAAGAAGAAAAAGAACTTGTACAGAGCAATGAAGAGATTCATGAAAGCATTGATGTGTTAGTTATCAAGAAGAAGAATCCCAAAATGAAGCCCACTTGCAAGCAGAAAGGATCAATAAGAAGAAGGAAGAAGAATGAAAACAGAATCAAAAAGGGTTGGAAGAACAAAAAAATTCCAACAGAAGGGCTCTCCAAAGGCGACAAAGTGCAGTTAGTCTATCAACAACTGGGAGCAAGCCAACAGATTAATGATTACTATACTGTGAGCAAAATACTCTCACTAGAACATGCTGAGATAGAACACCAAGGAACAAAGAAGAAGCTCACAATCAGAGGGGACAAGTTGAGGCACTATAACCATCAACCACCATGAAAGAAAGCCCCAATGTCAAGCTAGTGACATTAAAAGAGCGCTTGTTGGGAGGCAACCCAACCAGAGGTAGTTTTCTTTTCATAGCCTTTTCAATAAAAATGTTGAATATTTGGTATGCATTGTAAGGAGCTAAGTTTGGTGTTACACACCAAAACAATTTAAAGGAGAATAAAGGATTATAAGTTTGGTGTTCCACCAAAACATCATTTAAAAACACATTCTCACTTCTTGCACAATACTAGCTCCAAGCAATCAAACAAATTATTCAATTACTTAATTGCTCTCTAGTTTTAACTTCATAACCTTTAGCAAGAACACAAGATTTTACATATAGTTAACCTGTTGCATCAGAGGAAGTGGCAAGGAACTAAGTTTGGTGTTCCCACACCAAATTAAATCCAAAAGCCGCACTCAATTCATGCATACTAACCAGTCACCTAAGGGCTTGAGAAGCAAGCAACTTTTGAGAATTATGCAGGAAACTAACCACCAATTGAAGACATTATGCACCATGACTCAAAAGGGGACCAACAAAAAGAAAGACAAAAGAACTGCAAACCAATAGGTTGTATCTACACTTAACTTCAGCTGTTGAGAGATGCTATGATTTATATCTTGCTAAAGTGTTCATCTAGTACAAGTAGAATCAATTTTTTTTGAAATAAATAAGCTAGTCTAAGTGTGTGCTTGTGTGTTTACTTTCACTTAACTAAATGCAAGCTTTGTCCCCTGCATCTGTAATTCAATAAAAGAAATGTTTGGAATGTGAAGTAAGATAGTTCTTTGTTAGCGGGAAGTACAATAATAGTGAGTGTTGGTATGTATGTGTGATTGTATGATAGCTCACTTTTAGGGAATAAAAGGACTAGACTGTCTCCTTTTAAGTAGAAAATAGCTCACTGTCTATGAATCTCAACAAGATAAAGTCCTTGGCTGAAAAGAAGAACAAAAAGAGAAAAGAAAAAGCCAAAGGTGGCAGCAGGACAAAAGAAGAAAGAAAATAAAGCTAGACACCAATAGCTTGAACCTTGGAATATATGCCTGTGGTGTTTTTGTACTAGGATCTGCTTGGATTATTAAGTTCTTTGGAGTGCATCAACACTTGGTAACTTGGGTTAACTAACCCGGGATTATCAACTGAAAGTCCACTATCAAGAGCAACCTAGTTACAGGGCATTTAGTAACCCAAAGAGGTGCTGGGCATCAATGTTCTAAATAGGAATGTGAGCCGAGTATCTATAGTGAATAATGTGTCAAGCATGAATGAAGAAAAGAGCTTGTTACACATGACACTGAACTAAAGCTTATAAAAAAAAAGGGGGGAAACAGTGACCAAGGACAAAGTAATAAGTGAGAGGTCATAGCAGTGTGTTACTTGATGCTTGGAGGAGACTTTCTAGGCCTAAAAGTCAATAAGAAGTGAGTGTTTACATATCCACATAAAACCCCATGAACTACCAATAATACTTTGCTAGCATGAACATCCTCTTCCATTTCATTCTTTATTCTCAATAATTCTTTTCTTGCTTGGGGACAAGCAAGCTTTAAGTTTGGTGTTGTGATGACAAGTCATCTTAGCCTAGTTTCACTAGTCTTTTTCTTTTGGTTTCAATTGATTTTATGCACTTTCTTGAGCCATAAGTAAGCCAATTGGGTGAAATTTCATATTTCCTTTGATTCAATCAACCATGGATGAATTAATGCAATTTCATGAGATTTTATGCTATAATTGTCATATATTATGAAAGAATAACAAACTCATGATTTTGAGCATAGCTTTGATGTGTTTGATTGATTGATGATAGGTGAAAAGAGCTTTGAAGAAGGTTGAAGAAAGAAGAAAGGGCAAGGAGCAAGAGAGAACAAAAAGCTTGAGCCAAAGTTTGCCTCAAACTTTAGCTCAAACTTTTGGAAGAGTGAATTCACATTGGTTGGAGCAAAAAGCTTGCGCCAACGTTTGCCTCAAGCTTTTTGGCAAACGTTGGCGCCACACACCAACACCCTGGAGGAGAAAAGCTTGCGCCAACGTTTGCCTCAAGCTTTTTGGCAAACGTTGGCGCCACACCAACACATCCTGGAGGAGAAAAGCTTGCGCCAACGTTTGCCTCAAACTTTTTGGCAAAC